>NW_007231423.1:0-8013 GCF_000164805.1 Carlito syrichta | reverse complement strand
CTCCCCTTACACAGGAGGATCAGCCACTGGGGCAACCAACACACAGAAGGGCCAGTCAAGTTGGCACTCATCACAAAGAAAGGCTAGTTGTTGGGGCACCAGTTATTAAGGAGACCCATTAAGTGGAAACCCGTCATAGAAGTGGTCTAGTCATTGAAGCAATCATATGGAGTAGCTCCAATCACTGGGGAACCAATCACCGAGTAAGATAGTCACTGGGCACCCATAATTGAGGAATGTCAATCTCTGAGGCACTCATTGTGGAGGAGTCTGTCACTGGTGCAACCAAACAGAGAAGAGCCAGTAACTGGAAAATTCATCACATAGGAGGGCTAGACTCTAGGGCAGGGGTCCTCAAACTTTTAAAGCAGGGGGCTAGTTCACTGTCCCTCCGACCATTGGAGGGGCGGACTGTAGTTTAAAAAACCATTTGCATTAGCACTGAGTGCTGGCTATTTGCGTTATCACTGTGATGGAAACCCCCCTAGAAACCACCCCCAACCAACTAACCAACTTCAAAAAAAGTCTCTCCTAACTTCAAAAAAAAGGCTCTCCTAACTTCAAAAAAAGGCGCCTCCTAACTTCAGAAAAAAAGGCCCTACTAACTGCAAAATTAAAAAAAAAATAGACATCCTAACTTCAAACAAAAGAAAAATCCTAACTTGTTTTTACCTCGGTTCTCAGGCAGCAGCAAGCTCTGCACAGGCAAGCTCGTGACTTGTCTGATCACACCCGTGACTGAGAGGAGGAGTAGAGAGACAGAGAGAAAGAGGGGAGTCAGAGAGTGTGATGCACATTCCACACATGGACACTGTGAGCCCGGACGAGTCGGCTGCTTGTCAGGACAGGCAGTGGCAGCAAAAACACCCGGTGGGCCAGGTAAAAGTCCCTAAGGGACCGTATGTGACCCGTGGGCCATAGTTTGAGGACCCCTGCTCTAGGGCACCAATCATAGAGGATGCTAGTTATTAAAGCATCCATTTTTGATACAGGACAGTCACTGGAGAACCAATCACAGAGGAGCTCCATCACTGGGACACAGGGATTTGGTCACCCAAAACAGTAAAAAACTCATCGGAGAACCCAAGAGACAGGATGGCCAATCAATGAGACAACCATTACAGAAAGAGCCAGTCACTTGGGCACCTATCACAGAAGACAGTCAGTCACTGGGACACCCACCATAGAGAGAGCCTGTCAGTGAGGCACGCATTATTGAGAAGAACCAACCACTGAGGTACGTATCATAGAAAAAGACCTCTCACTGTGGTAATTGTGCAAGGGAAGACCTAGTCATGGTGTCAACTAAAATGGAGGAGATCAAGATACCAAGACACCCATCAAAGAGTGGTACTCAAACAGGAGGGCTAGTCACTGGGACACCCAGCAAAGGGAAGGACTAGTCTTGTGGCATAACATAGAAGGACCAATTGATGGCACATTTATTAGAAAGGAGGCCCAGCCACTTAGGCATCAATCACAAAGGAAGGTTTGTGACTGGTGCACACATAACCCTGGGGCACCCATCACAGAAGAGTGTCAGTTACTGGAGCATTCATTATGGAGGAAGCTTAGTCATTGGGGCAACTATCACAGCAGAGAGTCAGTCTCTAGGACATCAGTCCAAGAAGAGAGTAAATTACTGGGGCACGCAGCACAGAGAAGAGTTAGTCATTGTGACACCCTGTAGGGGGAGGCCAAGTTACTGGGCAGCCCCCATAGAGAAGGCCTAGTCACCTGGGCACACATCACTTGGAGAACCAGTCACTGTGGTACATATCACAGCCAAGGCCCAGACACTGAGACACCCACTAGAAGGAGATAAAATCACTGGGACGATTATCATAAAAGAGGGCCAGTCAATGCGGCATCCATCAGAAAAGAATTGGTTACTGTGATACCAATTATACAGAAGTCCCAGTTATAGGAGCACCCATCACAGAGCCCTATGAGGAGGGCTATTTACTGGGACACTCATATAGAGGAGTCTAAGCAACCAAAACCAGGTCAGGGTCAGTCACTGGGTCACTCATTATAGAAGTTTAGTCACCTGAAAAGTCATCAAAGATGCCGTCTCGTCACAGTGGCACTCATCACTGAGACAACCGTAACAAGGGAGGCCATGTCATAGTAACCAGTAATTCTGACATCCATAGCAAGGGAGGACTTGTCATAGAGCAACACATTATGGAGGAGAAATAGTTACTGAGACAACTGTCATGGAGAAGTGTAAGTAACTAGGGCACCCATTAGCAAGAGATGTCAGTTATGGTTGCACAAATTACTGAGGAGACATAGTCACTAGGGAACCAATAATGGAGGAGGGATAGTCACTGATGCACCCATTATGTAGGGCACCCAATCACTGGGGCATTAATCAGAGAAAAGGTAATCACTGGGGCATTCATCAAAAAGGAGGATCAGTCACTCTGGCGTTCTTCACAGAGTAGAATCAGTCACTGGGGAAACCATTACAGAGGAGGCCCTGTCACTGTGGTATCTATAACAGAGGAGAGCCAATCACTGGAACACTCATCATAGAGGAATGCCTATCACTGGGGAGCACAATTTGATGGAAGGTTATTCACTGAGGAATCAATTACAGAGGAGGCACAGTCAGTGGATTACCTGTTATGGAGGGGGCCCAGTCACTGTGAAAACCATCATAGTGGAGGACCAGTCACTGGGGCACCCATTACAGAGGAGGCTCAGCAAATGGAGTACCCATTTTGAATAGGGATATTCTCTCAGGCACCCATTAATGAGACTCTTATAACAGAGAAGGGTCTTCAATTGAGGCAGCCAATTCCAGAGTTTGACTAGTTACTGAGGCACCTACCTCAGAGGAGAGACAGTCACTGATGCACCCATAAGAAGGAGGGCCAATCACTAGGGCAACAGTCACAAAGGAAGGCCCATCACTAAGGAAACCATCGCAGAGGAAGCCAGTAAATAGTGCATCCATAAAAGAGATGGGTTAGTCACTTGGGCATCATCACAGAGGAAGCCCATTCATTGGGGCACCCATAACAGAAGTGAGGTAGTCACTGAGGCACCCATCACAGTGAATAATCATTCTCTGAGGCATGCATCACAGAGGAAGGCTAGACACTGAGGCGCCCATCACAGAGGAAAACAAGTCACTGAGGTACCCATAAAAAAGGAGGTCGAGTCATTGTGGCACCCATATTGGAGGGAAAATGACTTAGACACCCATCAGAGATGTAGGCTAGTCACAAGAGCTACCATTTTGGAATAGGCTCAGTCACTGGGACTCCTAAAGAAGGGAAGTGCCAGAGGCTGGGATGCCAATTATGAAGGAGGACCAGTCACTGGATCAACCATCACAGAGGAGAAACCGTCAGTCATGCACCGATCATGAAGGAGGGCCAGTCCATTGGGCCCCAAACAGAAAAGGGACAATCACTGAGTAACCCATCAAAGGGGAGAAACAGTCACTGGGGCCTGAATCACAGAGGAGACACAGTCCTTGAGACTCCCATCAAGGACAGGGGAAAGGCAATAACTTTTGAAACACGTTACAGAGGAGGACCAATTAATGGGTCAGACACTGGGACATTCATCACTGATAAGACCAGTCACTGGAACACTCAATACAAAGGAGAGCATATCATTGGGACACATATTATGGATAAGGAACAGTTAGTGGGGCACCCTCAACTGAGGATGGTGATTGATAGGGCACCCATTATAAGGAAGGGTCACTCACTGGGGCAGAATTCACTGAGGAAGTACAGTCATGGATGCTTCCATAATGGAGGAGGGCTAGCCTCTGATGCACCCGTTATTTAACAGATCCAGTCAACAGGGCCACAATTACAGAGAAAAATTAATCATTAGGGCACCCATCACAGAAGACCTGACACTGGGGCAATCATTAGAAAGGAGGTCCATTTACTGGGGCATTTATCAGAGAGAAGAGACAATCACTGGGACACTCATCACACAGAAGTGCTAATCACTGGGACACAAACTATAGATGAGGCCCAGTTACTGGAAGACCCACCACAGAGGAAGTCTACTCACTGGGACATCAAATTTGGAGAAAGTCACTGGGACACCCGCCACAGAGGAATTCCAGAATACGGTGCATCTCTTATGGAGGGGGCCCAGTCATTTGGACAACAATCATAAATTAGGGTCAGCCTTAGACGTATCCATTATGGAGGAAGTACATATATGGGGTGCCCACAACATAGAGTAGGGCCAGTCTCTTGGTCACCTAATGAGGTATCACAGTTACTAGGCCACTTATCATACAAGAGGGCTTGTCACTCCAACACCCATAACAGAGATAGTCAGACATTGGTGCACCCATCTCAGGGGAGATATAATTACTGGGGCATCCATTATGGAGGAGTCCCAGTACTGTGATTCCCATGACAGAAAAAGGTTCGCACTGGGGCACCCATTATATAAGAAGGTCAATCAATGGGACACCATTTACAGGGGAGACCCAGTCACTGGGGTACACATTGTGGAGGAGGTGCAGTCACTAGTCACCTATTACAAAGGAGGGTGAGTCAGTTGGTCACATATTATGGAGGAGGCCCAATATGTAAGTCAATCATCAAAAGAGGGGTAGTCACAGTGACACCCATCGAAGAGAAAGGCCAGTCTCAACAACATGCACCAGAGAGGATTGCTAGTCACCAGAACACTCATCACATGTGAGTGTTTGCCACTTTGTTACCTATCTCAGAGAAAGGTCAGCATCCTGGGCACCAATCATGGAGAAGAAGAATTCTCTGGGGCACACATCACAGAAGAAGGCCATTTACTGGAAGCACACCAAAGAAGAGGTGTAGTCACTGAAATTCCCATCACAACTGGGGGCCAGTACTACAACAGGTATCACAAAAGAGGGCTAGTGACTGGGACATTCATCAGAGAGGAGAGCCAGTACTGGTCTACCCAAAACTGAGGAGGGTAGTCATTGGGGCAGTCATAAACTAGGAGAGCTACATACTAGGACAACCAACACAGAGGCAAGCATATCACAGAGGCATACCTCACAGAGAAGGGCTAGTCACAGAGACACCTATCACAGGGGAGTTCACTGTCGCATTCATATAGAAGAATTCTTGTCATTGAAGCACTCATTATTGTGGAGGGCCTTTGCCTGGAACAAACTTCCTATGGGAAAGCTAGTCACTGGGGCAACCATTATGCAGTAAAGACATTGTTCCCACAATTATAGAGGATTTCCAGTCACTGGACCACCAATATTCGGGGAGAGTCAGTCACTGGGTACCCATTAAGGAGGAGGCCCTGTCATGGAAACAAGGATCATTGATAAGGGACTGTTACTGTGATTCCCATCACAGTTGAGGACCAGAACACATCAAAGTAGAGGACCAGTCATTTGAGCACCTTTTATGGAGGAGGCTGATACACTCGAGCAACCATCAGAGGAGATAGCCCACCACTGAGAAATTCATTCGAGGATGGCTAGTCACTGTGTCACCCAATACACAGTATATACAATCACTCAGCTATCACTGAGGAGGGCTAGTCACAGATGTACCCATCACAGTCTCTTGGGCACATATTAGAAAGAGGGCCTATCACCGGGTCTTTGATCACAGAAGTTGAACAGTTACTGGAATATCCATCTTAGATGAGGCCCAGGCACTGATGCACCCACTACAGAGAAGGTCTAGTATGAGGACAAAGATCAAAGTGACAGCCAAGTCACTGGGGCAAACATCAGTAAAGACAGGTATTCACTGAGACATATATCACACAGGAAGACCTGACTCTGGGACACCCATCAGAAATGAAAGCCAATCACAAGGCAGCAATCACAGGAGAGGATATGTGACTCATCACAGAGGAGGGTCAGTAATTTGGTCACACATGTTTAGGAGGGCCAATCACTGGAGTACCTACCTCAGAGGAGGGCCAATCACTAGAATACTCATCACAGAGGAAAGTCAATTACTGGAGCACCCATCAGATAAAAAACCAGTCACTAGTGCACTCATCACAGAGGAGGTCAGTCATTGGGACCCTCATCACAGATAAGGCTAGTAACTGAGGTACTCATCACAGGTGAGGGCCATTCCTGGGACACCAATGACAGAGGAGAGCAAGTCACTGGAGCTCTGCTTACAAAAGAGGGCCAGTCAATGAGGAACCCTACACAGAGAAGGTATAGTCACTGAAACCCCATCACAGAGGAGGGCCAGTCACAGGATAGCCATCACAGAATAGGACAAATTACAGAGGTAACCATTACAGAAGAGGGCTTGTTCTTATGCACACATCACAGAGGTGTGGCAGTCACGGGGGCATCCCTTAGAGAAAAGGGCTAGTACTGGCTAACCTATCACAGAGGAAGGCTAGTAAGTGGCACTCATAAGAGGAGGACTAGTCACTCTGGCACTCATTATGAAAGAGAGACAATCACTTACACAACTATATCAAATGATGACCAATACTTGGGCACTAATCACACAGAAGGGCCAGTCTCTGGGAAACCCATCACAAAGGAGGGCTTATCACTGGGGCACCAATTATGGATGTGACCCATTTACTGTGACTACCATCAGAGAGGAGAGCTATTTGCTAGAGCACACATTATGGTGGAGCACCAGTTACAGGGGCAGCAGCAAATGAGGAGGCACAGTCTGGGGCAATGATATCAAAGGAGGAAAATCACTGGGGCACACATTACATAGGAGACACTGTCATAGTGGAAGATATCACAGAGGAAAGCTAGACACCAAATCACATATTTCAAAGGAGGGTCAGTTAGTTACTAGGGCATTTTTTAACAAAGGAGGATATGATAGTGGGGTTCCCATTTCAGAGGTGTGCCAGTGACTGGGACAGAAATCACTGAAGAAGGATGCAGTAACGTGGACAACCATCACAGAAGAGGGTTAGTCACTGGGGCATCCATTACAGAGGAGGACCAGTCATGGGTGCACCAATACCACACAAGGGCCAGAAAGTGGGCCACCCATCATAGAGACGGGCCAACCACAGTAGCACTCCTTAATCACAGTAGAACACCCAACACAGAGGAGAGGTAGTCACTGAGTCACCCATAATATAAGGCAAAGTCACTGGGGCACCCATTAAAGAGGAGGGTCAAACTTTACAATGTCCATACCTTTACAGAGGAAGGATAGTGCTGAGGCAACCATTATGGTGGAAGTCTAGGCAATGGGTCACCAAAGCAAATGAGGCCTAATCACTGGGGCACCCATAATGGAGGAGGGCCAGTCAATGGGGCTCCCATTATGGAGAAGGCCCAATCACAATGAAACCAATCACAAAGGATGACCTGTCGCTGATGAATGCATCACAGATGAGGAACAGTACCTGGGACACTGATCATAGAGGACAGCCTGTTTCTAGGGCACCCATCAGAGGAGGGGCAGTCTTTGGGGTACCCATAACCGGATAGGGCCATAACAGAGGTGGCCCTATCAGTGGGGCACTCATTACAAGGAGGTTCAATCTCCAAACAATGATCTCAAGGAAGAACAATCACTGGTGCACCCATCACAGAGGAAGAAAGGTCACCGGAGTACCCATCACTGAGGAGACCACCAATAATATATGAAGCCTAGTCACAGGTGGACCTATCATAGTAGAGGGCCAGTCTCTGGAGCACCCATCACAGAGGATATCAGTCATGGGATACTCATGACAAATGAGGGTCAGTGACTGGAGCACTGAACACAGATGAAAGCCAGTCAATGAGGCAGCAGACACAGAGCAGAAACAGTCACTGTTTCACCCATAATGAAGGAGAACCACTTACTGGGAAAACCATCACAGATGAAGGCCAGTTACTGTGGCACCAATCACAGATTAGAGCCAGGCAGTTTGTACCCATCACAGAGGGTATCAAAACGTGGTGACACCCTCTCAGATAAGTGATAGTCACTGGGAAGCTCATTATACAGGAGAAGCAGTCACTGTGGAAACCAGAATGAGAGACTGTCACTGACATCCCCATCACAGGAGAGTTAGGCA
>NW_007231422.1:0-9564 GCF_000164805.1 Carlito syrichta | reverse complement strand
TCTGTGATGTGTGCTCCTGTGATTGACCCTCTTTTGTGATGGCTGTTACAGTGACTGGCCCTCCCTTGTGAAGCTCTCTCAGTTACTGTCCCGCTGCTGTGATTGATGCCTCATTGGGTGTTCCTACACTAATTGTTGCACAAATGACTGACCCTCATCTGTGAAGCGGAAATGCTGTGAGTGGCTTCCGCTGGGATGAGTGCCACATAGACTGGTCATTCACTATTATGGGTTTAACTGTGACTAGGCTTTCTCTGTGAGCAGTGGTCCAGTGACAAATTTGTCTCTATAATGAGTGTCCCAGTGACTGAAACTCTTCTGTGATGGGTGAACCAGTGACTTGCCCTCCTTTGTAATCAGTTTCCCTGTAATTGGCTTTCCTTCTAAAGGGTGATCCCGTGATTGGGCCTCTTTTGGGTAGAGTGTCTCAGTGACTGACACTCCTCTGTGATAGGTAATTGGTTGTCCTCCATTATATGTGCCCAGATGCTTTCTTCCATCTGTAATAGATGCCCTAGTGACAAGTCCTCGTCTGTGATGGGTGGCCCAGTGACTGACTACCCTCTGTGATGTGTATCCCACTGACTGGATCTCTTTTATAATGACTGCTTCAAAGCCTGGGACTCCTCCTTATTGTGTGTCCCAGTGATTGGTTCTCTTCTGTAATGGATCTATCAGTGACTGGCCCTCCTAATTAATGACTCTCCAAGTGACTAATCATCCGTTGTGAAGATTGTGTCAATGTTTGGGCTTCCTCCTTATTGGTGCTTCAATTATTTTCCCTCCTCTCCTTTGGGTGGTAAAGTGACTATTCCTTCTTTGTGTCAGGAGTATCATGACTCGCTCTCCCCTATGAGGTGAAACTCATGACTGTTCCACCTCTGTGTTGAGTGCTCAGTGACTGGCCCTCCTGTATGATGGCTGAACAATTCACAGGTGCTCTTTTGTCATTGGTGCCCCAGTGACTGTGACCCTCATAATGGGTGTCCTAGTAACTGAACCTCCTTCGTTATTTGTTCCCCAGTGCCTGGGACTCTTCTGTGATTCATATCCCAGTGACTGACACCCCACCATATTGGTTGCCCTAGTGACTAGACTTCCTTTGTGAAGGATGTCTCAATGACTGGCTCTTCTCCATAATGTGTGGCTTTATGACTCACCCTCCTCTGTTATGGATGCCACAATGACTAGCTATTCTCTGTGCTGAATGTACCATTGACTAGTCATTCTGTTTGAGGGGTGACCTCAAGTCTGGCCCACCTTGAAGATGGGTGCTGCAATGAATTGCCCTCCTCTATTAATGGTAACCCAGTGACTGCCCCTTTCCTTTATATTTGTCCCAGTGACTGCTTCTCCTCAATGATTAGTGCCCAGTGACTACACTGCATCTTGGTTGTTGCCCCAGAAAATGGTCTTCCTCTGTGTTCTGTGCCGCATTGACTAGCTTTCCTCTGTGATTGCTGCCCTAGTGTTTGGATCTCCTAAATAATGGATGATTAAGTGACTAGCCATCTGTTTGATGGGTACCACTGTGTTTGTGTCTTTTGGATTATTTGCAACACCGTGAGTGATACTCCATCCTAGAAGGGTGTCCTAGAGACTAGCCCTTCTTTGTGTCCCAGTAATTAGGCCTCCATATTGGTACTCCAGTGACAAACCCTCCTTTGTAATGATTGTCCCAGTGATTGGTATTCCTTAGTGATGGTGGGCCCAGGGACTGTCTCTCCTCCATAATGGGTACTCCAGTGAATGGCGCTAATGTGTTATCAGTGCCACGGTGACAAAACCTATTTTGCACGGGTTTTTCAGTGACCAACCCTCCTCAGTTAGGGTTGTCCAAGTGACTAGTTCTTCTCAATTTGGGGTTCCCAAATGATTGTCCCTACTCTGCTATGTATGCTCCAGTGACTGTTCCTCTTCTGTGTTGGGTGCTTCATAGACTGACTCTCCTCTGTGGAAGTTGCCTCATTGACTGACACTTCTATCTGAACATTGCCCCGTGACAGACTTTTATCTGTGTTGGGCATCCAAGTAATTAGCCTACTCTGAGTTGGGAAACTCAGTGCCTGGCCCTCCACTGTTATGGGCATCCCAGTGACTTGCCTTGTCTGTGATGACTGGATTTCCTCTGTGATATATGCCCCAGTGACTGTGACTTCCCTATAGTGGGTGCTCTAGTGTCTGTCCTTTTTGTTTGGTGTACCAGTAACTGGGAATTTAGATAAATGGTATCCCAGTGATTTTTCCTCCTCTGTTATTGGTGCAAAAGTGACAAGCCCTCTACTGTGTGGGTTTCTGAGTGACTAGCCCTCATCTGTGAGCCATAACTCTGTGAGCGGCCCACTTCTGTGAGGAGTGCTTCAGAGACTGGTCCTTCCTTTGGATGGTTACACCAGTGAAAGTCCCTCTTATTTGATTGTTGCCCTAGTGACAGTACTTTCTCCATAATAGGTGCCCTAGTGATGATGTGTGACCGAGTGACTTTATCTCCTTTGAGATTGGTGCCCCAGTGACTAGCCATTCTTTCTAATGTTCATCCCACTGACTAGCCTTATTTGTGAAGGTTATCCCAATTATTGGACCTCCTATGTGTTCAGTGCCCCTCTAACTGGTCCTCTGCTATAATGGAAGTCCTAGTGACTGACCATTCTCCGTGCTTGGTGCCACAATGTTTGGCCTTCCTCTATGATGGGTGTCACAGTGACTGAACTTACCCCTGCTATGCTCTCCTCTGTGATGGGTGTCCTAGTGACTGACCATCCTGTATAATTGGTACCCAAGTGATTGACCCTTTTTTGATGAGTGGCCCATTAGCTGACCCTCTGCTGTGATGTTTGTCCCAGTGACTCGCCTACACAAAGTAGCTATAAAAGTAAAATTCTAAAGGCAGCGAGAAAAAAAGGTTAGACTACCTACTGGGAAGACCAATTAGAAGAGTAGCAGAATTATCTACAGAAACACTTCAGGTTGGTAGAACTTGGAGTCTAATCTTCAAAGTTTAGTATTACCTACCCAGTTAAGCTAAGCCTCATTACTGATGGAGAATTAAAATCTTTCCCAGATATTCAACCCCTAAAACTTACACTGCCTCCAGGCCAGCTCTACAAGAAACAAGTAAAGTATTAGCTGAAGAAAAAAGGGGAAAAAAGAACAACAAACCCTTTGCAAGAATGCAAGAAAAAAGATTGAAAAAACATGCATGAATCAATTCAAAAATCAAAAGATAACTAACAGCAACAAGAACAAACTTTATAAGAATCTCATGATGGGAAGAAACTCTCACATTTCAATTGTTAACCTGAATGTCAATTGCCTAAATGCACCACTGAAAAGACATAGAATGATAAAATGGATAAATATGAGACAACAATATATTGTGTCTAAGAGACTCATCTCACCAGAAATAACACTCACAGACACAAAGTAAGAGAATGGAGGAAAAAAATTAGGTGAACAGAAAACAAAAGAAAGCAGGAGTCATGATCTTTATATCAGCCACAATCATCTTTGAGTTATCAAAAGCTTAAAAATACATGGAAGATCAATACATAATGATTAAATGTTCAATTCATCAACAAGAGAATATCTATCCTAAACATATATGTACCAAACATAGGAGCACAAACTTTCATAAGGCTACTTCTTGGTAAACTTAAAAAATATTTTGACTCTATCGCTATCATAGCTGAGGACTTCACTACCCAACTCATAATCCTAGACAGATCATCAAGGCAAAAAATCAACAAGAAGATCCAGAACCTCAACATGATGCTTGACCAAATGGTCTTAACTGATACCTACAGAACACTCCAACCAACAACCACAGAATATATATTCTACTCAAGACCACATGGAAAGTACTCTAAGATAGACATATCCTCGGCCATAAAACAAGCATAAAAAATTTCATAAGAATGAAATTCTGCCATGCACCTACTCAGACCACAGTGGAATAAAAATAGCTATCAAAACAACAAAGTTCTCCCCAAACCCACAATGTTTCATGGACATGAAACAACATTATGCTAAGGAACTCCTAGGTCAACATAGGAATCAAAACAGAGATTAAAAAATTCCTGGAAAAAGATGAACACAAATTCCTTACCAAAATTTCTAGGTAAAAATGAAAGCAGTACTTAGATGAGAACTCATATCTCTATGAAGACACATGAAGAAAATGGAAAGACCACAGTTAACAGTCTCACAAATGTGCTAAGGATGCTGGGAAACAAGACCATCAAAATCCTAACTTCAATAGAAAATCCAGATTACCAAAATAAAGTCCAAACTCGGGACATAGAAGACAAAAATATAATACAAATAAAACTTATTAAACAAAAATGTGGTTCTTTGAAAAGATAAATGACATTAATGGTCTTCTAGCTAGAATTACCATGGTAAAGTCCAAATGAAACACAATCAGAAATGCAAAAGTTGAAGTCACAACTGAACCTGAAGAAATGCAAAAGACTGCTGGGCTCGGTGTCTCAGCCTTTAATCCTGCGCCTTTGGGAGGCTGAGGTGAGTGGATTGCCTGAGCCCACGGGTTCGAGACCCACCTGGGCAGCGAGACATCATCTCTACAATAAACCAAAAAATCAGCCGGGCGTGGTAGTGCATGCCTGTAATTCTGGCTACTTGGAAAGAGGTGGAAGGATTGCCAGAGCCCAGCAGGTCGAGGCTGCGGTGGCCGGTAGCGGCCACTGCACTCCAGTCTGGGCGACAGAATGAGACTCCAACTCAAAAAAAAAGAAACAAACGCAAAATATTGTCAGAGACTACTATGTACACTTGTATGAAAGAAATTGAAAACCTAATGGAGAAGGAGGACTTTCTGACTTCACAAAACCTCCCCAGTTTGAAACAAGAAGAAATTGAAACCCTGAATAAACTAATAACAATCCAGGACATAGACTATGTCATAAGAAAATTATCTACCAAAAAAAAAAGTTGTGGATCAGATGGGTTTTGAGTAGAATTCTCGAAACATACAAGGAACAACTGATACTAATCCTATGAAAGTATTCCAGGCAATTGAAAAGATGGAACTGGCTCAAATATTTTTTATGAACGTAACATCATATTGATACCCACACGAGGTAAAGATTCAACAAAGAAAGATAATTATAGGCCAATATCCTTGATTAACTTAGATGCTAAAATTCTCAACAAGATCCTAGAAACTGGATTCAGCAACACATCTCAAGAAATTATCCAACATGACCAAGTAGGCTTCATCTCTGGGATGCAGGGTTGATTCAACATTTGTAAGATCACAAACATAATTAAATACATCAGCAGACATAAAAACGAAAACCACATGATTTTATCACTAGACACAGAACAAATGTTGGATAAGATCCAGCACCCTACTTTATAAAAATTGTCAAACATAGAACATACTTCAAAATAGTAAGAGCCATCCACGAGAAACCCACAGTCAGCATACTGCTGAACAGACAGAAGTTGGAAAAATTTCCCCTGAAAACTGGAACAGGAGAAGAATGCCCACTCTTACCCATCTTTTTCAACATAGTTTTGGAAGTCCTAGCTAGAGTAATCAGACAAGATAAAGAGATCAGGACATCCAAACCTGAAAAGAGAAAGTCAGTTGATCCCTCTTTGCAGATAACATGATGCTATACCTTGACACCCAAGAGGATCTGTCAAAAACCTATTTATACTGACAAAAGACTTTGGTAAATTCTCAGGATATAAAATCAATGTGCAAAAGACAGTCGCATTTCTGTACACCAACAATTAAACAGAACCCACCCCTCAGAAAAACAATCCCAATCACAATTGCTACAAGATATCTTGACATTATCTTAAATAGAGGCGTGAAATATCTGTACTATGAAAACTACTAAACACTGCTCAAAGAAATCAAAGATGACACAAATAAATGGATACATATTCCATGATCATGAATTGGAATACTCAACCTCATTAAGATGTTCATCATATACAAGGCAAGCTATAGATTTAACACAATACCCATTAATTACCAGCAGCATTCTTCGGATACCTGGAAACAATACAGGAATTCATATGGCAACATAAAGGACCATGAAATGCCAAAATAATTCCCACCAAAAAAAAAAAAACTCAAGTGGAGGTATCACACTCCCAAACTTTAAACTTTATCATAAAGCCATAATAATCAAAACAACCTGGTATGGGTGCAAGAACAGGCATAAAGACCAATGGAAAATGAAAAAGACTCCAGAAACAAAATTTCAATTTCTCAACCAACTCATCTTCAACCAAGTTTCCATTACCAACCACTGAGGAGAGGAAAACCAATACAGTCAATGGAACTAGGAAAACTGGCTGACCACATGTAGAAGATTAAAGCATGAAACCTACTTATCACCATACACAAAAATCAACTCTAAATGAATCAAAGACCTAAATGAAAAGCCTCAAACTATAAGAACCTTTGAAACTGTGGGAGACACTCTATGGAAACTGGAACTGGCAATCAATTCCTGATCAAAACCCCAAGTACCCAGGCCGTAAAAGATAGACAAGTGGTACCTCATCAAACTGACAAGATTCTGCAAAACCAAAGAAACCATCAACACAGCAGGGAGACAGCCCACAGCCCGAGAAAAAATATTTGCCAATCCTATGTCTGAAAAAGACCTAACATCCAGGAACTGGAAGGAAATCCAACACGCCAAAATGAAAAAAAAGTCCCATTACGAATTGGAAAAAAGATATAAATAGACACTTTTCAAAAGAAGACATATGAGTAGTCAACAGATACGTTAAAAATGCCCATCCTCACTAGTCATCGAAGAAATGAAAATTAAAACTAAACTGAGATATCACTTAACTGCAGTCAGGATGGCCAATAATAACTCAAAAAACAACAGATGCTTGAGAGAATGCAGCGAAGGGAAACAATTCTGCACTGTTGGTGGGAGTGTAAACTAGTGCAACCTCTGTGGAAAACAATGTGACGATTCCTAAAAGACCTAAAAATTGACCTCCTATACAACCCCACAATCTCTCTGCTGGGAATATACCAAGAAGAACTCTAATCACTCTATAAATAAGATGCCTGCACACATATGTTTGTCACAGCATTGTTCACAGAAGTAAGAACATGGGACCAACCATGCTGCCCATAAAAAGAGGATTGGATTTTTAAAATGTTGTACATATGCATGATGGAATATTATGCAGTCATAAAGAAAGTGAAAATAATGAACTTTACCTGGATAGACTTAGAGTCAATTATACTGAGTGATGTATCACAGAAACAAAGAACTGAGTATCACAGTTTCTCACTCACAAGAGGCCCTTGATTAATTATCATAATATGGTAAGAAAAGAATTGGCAATGGCAGGAAACAACGGGCAGAGGAGGAAGGGGATTGGAAGTAATGGGATTCTGGGGGGAGGTCCGCACACCTCCTCAACAAGGGTAACTGCACAATGAACATTTGTATATCTAACCGTTAATTGTACCCCACGTCTTTAAAATAAAATAAAAAATGAAAGAGAACAAAAGAAAGAAATGAATCATTCGCTAGGGCACCAATCACAGAGGAGGTCTAATCATTAGATCATCTATTAAAAAGAGGGCCATTCATGTGGGCAATAATTACAGAGAGGGAAATCACTGGGACACTCATTAAAAGGAGGCACTGTCACTGTGGCACCCATCACAGCAGAAAACCAGTCACTAGCCACTCATTAAAGAGGAGGTCTAATCACCTTGTCGTCTGTTATGGAAGGGGGCCAGTCACTCAAGCGCTGATCACAGAGGAGGGGCAGTCACAGGGGAACTTATCACAAAGAAGGACCAATCACTGGGGTACCTAGAACAGAGGAGTGCCAATCCCTGGGGCACTTAATATACATGAAGCACTGGGGACACCTATCACTGATTAAGGCTGCACACTGTGTCACACATCACAGAGGAAAACCAATCACTGGGGTAACCATCAGAGAAATGGTCAAGTAATTGGGGCACCCATGAAAGAGGAGTGACAATTAGTGTGCCACCCATTTAGAGAAGGTCCATTCTCTGGGGCATCTATTACACAAGAGGGCCAGTCACTGTGGAACCCATTACAGAGGAGACCCAGTAACTGGGGGAACCATCACAGAGGAGGGTTGTTACTGAGGCAACCATTATCAAGGAGACCCAGTTACTAGGATTCCCATCACATAAGATTGTTAATCACTGAGGTATCAATTACAGAGGATGCCCTGTTACTGAGGCCTCCATTATAAAGGAGAATCTGTGACTGTGATACCCATCACAAAGGCATGCTAATTACTGGGAAACCTATTATGGAGGAGGGCCAGTCAATTGGACACCAATCACAGTGAAGTGTTTGTCATTGGGGCACTGGAGCATTTACAATGTAGGAATGCCATTCACTGGAGCACACATTATTGAGTGGACCTCATCACTGGGACGCCCATCAGAGAGGAGAGCTAGTCACAGGGCCACCCAACGCAGAGGAGAGCCATTCACTGGGACATGCATCACAGTTACTGGAGCATCCATGAGAGAATAGACAGTCACTATGGCACACATTATGGAGGAAGGCAAGTCATTAGGATAGCAATCAGAAGGGAGGATCAGCCACTGAGGCATGTGTTCCAGAGGAGGGCTAGGCATTGACGCACCCATCCCAGATGATGACCAGCCATGAAAGCACCCATTAGCAGGAGGGCCAGTCTCTGGGGTCAAATTACAAAGAGACCCTGTCACTGAGGCATCCATCACAATGAAGATCCTGTCACTGAGGAACCCATCCCAATGGAAGTTCAGTCACTTAGAAATCTTTCAAAAGGGTCAGTCACTGGGGCACCATCTGAAGGAGGTCCAGTTACTGGGACACTGATGGTAGAGGACGACCTGTAGCTGAGTCATCCATTCAAAGGATGGCCAGTCATTGGGGTTCCCATCACAGAATAGGGCCAGACACTAGGACATGAATTACAGAGGAGAATCAGTCACTGGAGCACCCATAAAGAAGAGGGATAGTATTGAGCACACTGATTATGGAGATGGGCCAGACACTGGGACACAGATCATAGAGGAGTTAAACCACTAGGCCACTGATGACAGAGAAGGGTCTGTTACTGGGTCAACCATCACAAAAGAGTTCCACTAAGAAGTCACCCATTATAGAGTGTCAATCACTGGGACACCCATCACAGAAGAAGTGTTGTCACTGGGACACCCATCACGGAGGAGTCAATCATTGATGCACTCATCACAGAGGAGGTCCTATCACTAGGGCTCTATCACAGAAGACAGCCAGTTACTAAAGCATACATTCCAGAGAAGGGCCATCATAGAGGCACCCATATCATACGAGGGCCAGACACAAAGGGAACCACTTCCCAGAGCATATCCATTCACTGGGGCTCCCAGTCGGAGGATGATCAATCACTGAGGCACTAATTATAAAGAACGGTCAGTCACATATACACCCATCCTAGAGTAGGACCAGTCCCAGAGACAGTCATGAGAGAGGAGTGTCAAACCTTGGGGCACCCATACTTAAAAAGGGTCTAGGCATTAAAGTAATA
>NW_007231421.1:8820-17516 GCF_000164805.1 Carlito syrichta | reverse complement strand
ATCAGGTTAGCTAGGTGTTTAGGTAGTTAAGTCCGCTGGCAAGCCAGTGGGTTATGTATGCAAGTAGCTAGTTAAGACAGCTGGCTAGCCATCAGGCTATCTAGGTAGGTCGCTGGCAAGTTAAGCTGGCCGGTTAGCAGGCTGGTCAGGTAGGTGGCCAGCTTGTTCATCCGGCTGGCTAGCTGGCTGGTGAGCAGGGCGGCTGGCTGGTTGAGCTGGCTGGCTACCTGACTGTCCAGCCAGCCACCTGGCTATTTTAGCCAGCTGACTAGCCTGCTGGTCCACCCACTAGCTAGATAGCTGGCTGTCTAGCTCACTAACCAGCAAGGTAGGTAGCTAGGTAAGCCAGTTGGCTAGCCGTCCTACCAATTAGGTATCTAGCTAGTTATGTTAGCTGGCTATCCAGCTAGCCCACCAACTATCTAGTCAGCTAGTAGTCAGCTAGCTAGCCAGTCAGCTAGTTAAGTCAGCTAGCTACTCAGCTAACTATTCAGCTAGCTAGTTAAGTCAGCTAGCTAGTCAGGTTGCTACTCAGCTAGCCAGTTCAGTCAGCTAGCTAGCCAGCTAGTTTGTCAGCTAGATAATCAAGTCACTAGCCTGCTAACTAGCCAGTTAGCTAGCTAGTTAAGTCAGGTAGCTAGACAGCTGGGTATCTTGTTTGCTAGCTAGTTATGTTAGCTAGATAGCCAGCTAGCTAGTCACCTAGCTAGTTATGTCAGCTAGCAAATAAACTAATTACTTACCTAACTAATCGTCTTGCCACTCAACCAGCTGATCAGAAGTGGCCTTGCTAGCTTTCCACCAGGTCAGCTAACTAGTCGGCTCGATTGCCTGCCAACCAGTCAGCAAATTAGTCGGCTTGCTCGCCTACCAACAGGTCAATTACTTGTCGGCTCACTTCTAGGCCAACCTGTCAGCTAACTTGTCGTCTTGCTCACCAGCCAACTTGTTAAGTCAGCTCACTGATCAGCTAGCTCGCTGGCTGACTAGTTAAGGCAGCTCTCCCATCGGTTCACTTTATGACTGATTAGTTAAGTCAGCTCACCGGTAGGCTCAATTATTGGTTGCCTAGTTAAGTCTTCTGATCAGTCAGCTCACTTGCGAGCCAACTAAAGTCAGCTGACCAGTCAGCTCACTCGCCAGATGAATAGTTAAGTCAGCTGGCCAGTCGGCTCACTCGCTGGCCGATTAGTTACGTCAGCTGGCCAGTCAGCTCACTCACTGGCCAAATAGTTAATTCAGCTGACCAGTCGACAAACTTGCCGGCCGACCAGTTAAGTAAACTAAGCGGTCGGCCGACTAGCCGGACAACTAGTTATTTTGGCTAACAAATCAGCTGACTAGGCTGCCAACTAATCAGCTGAGAAGTTAGCTCTGCTAACTAGGAGGTCGAATAGTTAGCCCAGCCAACTTGTCAGCCAAATAGTTGACCGACTAGTTAGGTCAGGAAACAAGCAAGCATACTATTTAATCGTGCTAACTAGTGGGCCAATTCTTCAGTCTACTCGTTGACCCAGCTAACTAGTCAGCCGACTAGAGGGCCACCTTGTTAGGACAGGTAATAATTTGGCCGAATAGACAGTCAACGTGTTAAACCAGCTAAATATTCAGGCGACTCGTCAGTCAACAAGTTAAATAACCTAGCTAACTTGTTATCCAACTAGTTAAGCCAGCTAGTTAACTCATTTACCAACTAGTTAAAACAGTTAGCTAACTGGTTAACTGACTCATTAAATCAGCTAGCTATCTCATTAGCCAACTAGTTAAGTCAGCTCACTGGTTTGATCACTCACTGGCCCACTAGTTAAGTCTTCTGACCAGTTGGCTCACTGGCAAGCCAAGTAAACTCAGATGACCAGTCAGCTCACTCACCGGCAGATTAGTTAAGTCAGCTGACCAGTCGGCTCACTTGCCGGCTGACTACTTAAGTCAGCTTATCAATCGGCTCTCTCACTGGCCAACTTGTTAAGTCGGCTGATCAGGCGGCTGTCTCTCCCACTGACTAGTTAAGTCTGCTCACATGTTGGCTCATGTGCTGGCCGACTAGTTAAGTCAGATAAGCGGTCTGCCAACTAGCTGTCCAATACATAAAGTGAGCTAAGCAATCGTCTGACTAGTTGATCAGCTTGTTAGTCAACAAGTTAGCACAGCTAAATCGTCGGCAGAGTAATTAGTTCAGCTAATATGTCAGCCAACTATCTGAACAACTAATTAGGTCAGCAAACGAGCAGGCAGCTAGTTAACATTGGTAACTAGTGGGCCAACTCGTCATTCATCTTGTTAACCCAGATAACTAGTCAGCCGACTAGTCGGTCGACTTGTTAAGCCAGTTAACAAGTCGGCCGAGTAGGCAACCAATGTGTTAAACAATCTAAGTATTCAGCCAACTCGTCAGCCCACAAGTTCATTCACATAGCTAACCTGTTAACCAACCAGTTGATTCAGTTAGTTAACTCATTTACCACCTAGTTAATATAGTTAGCTAACTTGTTAACCAACTCTTTAAGTCAGCTAGCTATTTCGTTAGCTAACTAGTTAAGTCAGCAAGCTAAGTCAGCTAGCTAACCAGCCAGCTAGTTAAGTAAGCTAGCTAAGTCATCTAGCTCACTAGTTAGGTAAACATCTAGGTCACCTACTTAAGTCAGCTACCTAACTTGTTAGATAATTATTAAAGCAGCAAGATATTCAGTTACAGGAATAGTTAGCTAACTATATAATTCAGGTAGTTAAGTCAGCTAGCTAACTTGTTTAGTCAGCCAGCAAAGTCAGCTAGCTAAGTATTTAAGTCAGATAGTTAAGTCAGCTTTCCAATTTAGTCAGAGGGTTAAGAGAGTAAGCTAGCTAGTTAGTTAATGAGTTAAGTCAGCAGGTTGAGTGAGGTAGTTAGCTAGTTAACTAACGGGTTAAGCCAGATGGTTGAGTCAGCTAGTTAGCTAGTTAGCAAATGGGTTGTGTCAGCTAGTTAAGTAGGCAAGTCAGCTAGTTAGTTAATGAGCCAAATCAGCTGACTGAGTCAGCTAGGTAGCTCTTCAGATAATGAGTTAAGTCAAATGATTACATCAACTAGCTAGCACATTAGAAAATGAGTAAGCTTACTAGTTATCTACCTGGTTAAGTAAGCTAGGCTGCTAACTATTTAAGTCAGCTTGCTAGCTAGGTAGCTAGCTGGTTAGATAATTAACTCAGCTAGTTAAGTCAGCTGGCTAGCCAGACAGCTAGCTAGGTAGTGAGCTAGTTAAGTGAGCTAGTTAAGGCCAACCAGCTGTCTAGCTGGTTAATTCAGCTAGTTAAGAGAGCTGGCTAGCCAACTGGCAATGTATTTAGCTAGCTAGTTAAGTCATCTAGTTAGCTACATGGCTAGCTAGTGATATCAGCGTGTTAAGTCAGCTGGATAGCCAGCTGGATAGCTGGTTAAGTCAGTTACTTTAGTCAGCTGTCTAGCCAGTTGGCTAGGCAGGTAGCAAGCTAGACATGTAGCTTGCTAGTCAGCAGGCTAGCTATTCAAGTCATATAGTTAAGTCACCTGGCTAGCCTGCAGGCTATGTAGGTATCTAGCTAGTTAAGTGAACTGGCTTGCCAGCTTGCTATCTTAAGTCAGCTGGTAAGTCACTTGGCTAGCCAGCTGACTGGATAGGTAACCAGCTAGTTAAGTCACCTGGCTAGCCAGGTGAATAGCTGGTTTAGTCAGCTAGTTTAGTCAGCTGACAATCTGCTGTCTATCCATTTAATTCAGCTCATTAAGTCTGTTGGTTATCTAGCTGGTTAGCTAGTTAAAAAGCTTGTTAAGTCAGATGGCTAACAATCTGGTTAGTTATTTATTTCTGCTAGTTAAGTCAGCTGGTTACCTAGGAATCTAGCTATATAAGTCAGTTATTTATGTAGGATAGGTAGCTTGTTAAGTCACCTATTTAAGCCAGCTGGTGAGCTAGGTATCTAGCTGGCTAAGTCAGCTAGATAATTTAGCTTGCTAGCTAGTTAAGTCAGCAAGTTAAGGGAGCTGGCTAGCCAACTGCCTAGCTGGGTAGCTAGCTGGTTAAGTCAGTTGGTTAGCCAGTTAGGTAGTTAATTGAGTAACCTAGTTAAGTCAGCTCAATAGACAGATGGTTAGCTAGGTAGCTAGCAAGTTAAGTCAGCCTGCTAGTCAGCTGACTAGCTAGTTAAGACACCAATTTAAGTCAGCTGGCTATATATCTGGCTAGCTTGGTTGCTATTTATTTCAGCATTCTAGACTGCTGGCTAGCTAGCTAAGTCACCTAGTTAAGTCAGTTGGCTATCAGCTGGCTAGCCAAGTAGGTTGCTAATTAACTCAGTTGTCTTGACAGTTGGCTAGCTAGCTAAGTCACCTAGTTTAGTCAGTTGGCTGGCCAGAAGAGTTACTATATAGCAAGCTAGTTAATTCAGCTGAATAGCAAGCAGGCCAGCGATTTATGTCAGCTAGTGAAGTCACCTGGCTAGCCAGTTGGTTAGCTAAGTAGTGAACTAGTTATTTCAGTTCACTATCCAGCTTGCTAGGTAATTAAGTTAGCTAGTTAAGTCAGTGGGCTAGCCAGCTAGCTAGCTATGTAGAAAGATAGCTGAGCTAGTTGAGTCAGCTGGATTGCCAGTTGGCTAGCAGCCTAAGTCAACTAGCTAATTAAGCTGGCTTCATAGCTGGCTAGCTAGGTAGTGAGATATTTACATCAGCTGGCTAGCCAGCTGGCTAGAAAGTTGTCAGCTAGTTAATTCAACTGGTTTCCCAGTTAGCTAGCTTGGTAGGTAGCTAGTGAAGTCAGTTTGCTAGCCAGCTGGCTAGCTGGTTAAGTCAGCTAGTTAGTTCCATTGACCAGCCAGCACTCTAGTTACATAGTTCAGCTAGTTAAGTCAGCTGGCCAGTCAGCTGGTTAGCTAGGTAGTTAGCTAGTTAAGTCAGTTAGTTAAGTCATCTGACTAGCTAAGAAACTAGCTTGTTAAGTCATTTAGGTAAGTCAGCTGTCTAGCTAGCTGCAAAGCAAGGTAGCTAGGTAGTTAAATCAGCTGGCTAGCCAGGTGGCTAGCTAGTTAAGTCATGCAGTTAAGTCAGCTCACTGGGCAGCATGTTAGCTAAGTAGTTAGTTAGTAAACTCAGCTGGCAAGCCAGTGGGTTATGTAGGTAAGTAGCTAGTTATGTGAGCTGGCTAGCCATGAGGCTATCTTGTTATGTCACCTAGTTAAGTCACCTGGCTATCCAGCTGTCTACTTAGGGAGCTAGCTAGTTAAGTCTGTTGGCTAACCAGCTGGCTACTTTGTTAAGTCAGCTAGATAAGTCAACTGGCTAGACAGCTGGCAAGCCAGTTAAGACAGCAAGTTTAGTCAGCTGTCTAACCAGCTGGCTCGCTAGTTAAGTCAGCTCTTTAAATCAGTTGTCTAGCCAGCTGCTACCTTTTAAAAAGCTAGTTATGTCAGATGCATAGAAAGTTGACTCGCTAGTTATTTCAGCTAATTTAGTCAGCTGGCTAGCTAGGTAGCTAGCTAGTTAATTAAACTAGATATGTCACCTAGTTAGCTAGTTAACTCAGCTAGTTTAGTCAGCTAGCTAGGGAACTAGCTAATTAAAGAAGTTAATTAAGTCAGCTGACTATGTAGGTAGCTAGCTAATTGAGTCAGCTATTTAGGTAAGCTAGTTAGCTAGTTAAGTCACCTAGTTAAGTCAGCTCCCTGGCCACAAGGTTAGCTATGTACTTAGGTAGTTAAGGCCACTGGCAAGAAGTGGGCTAGCTATATAGGTAGCTAGTTAAGTCAGCTGGATAGCAATCATTCGTCTAGTTCTGTCAGCTAGATAAGTCATCTTGCTATCCAGTTGTCTGTCTAAGTAGCTAGCTAGTTAAGTCTTCTGGCTAGCCAGCTGGCTACTTCATTAACTCAGCTAGTTTAGTCATCTGTCTAGCCTGAGGCTAGCTATGTAGCTAGGTAATTAAGTCAGCTAGCTAGCCAGCTGGCTAGCTAGTTAAGTCAGCTTGTTAAGTCAGCCTGCTAGCCAACTTGACAGCTAGGGAGGTAGTTACTTATGTCAACTCTATTGCCATCTGACTAGATAGGTAAGTCACCTAGATAAGTCAACTGAATAGCCAGCTGGCTAGCTAGGTAGCTTGCTATTTAAGTCAGCTGGCTAGCGGCTAGCTAGATAAGTCATCTAGTTAATTCAGCTGGATAGCCCGTTGGATAGCTACATAGCAAGCTACTTAATTCAACTGGCTAGAAAGCAGGTCAAGTAGTTAAGAGAGCTAGTTAGCTCAGCTGGCTAGCCAGATGGGTAGCTAGATAGTGACCTAGTTAGGACAGTTGGCTGGCCAGTTGGCTAGCTAATTAAGTCAGCTAGTTAAGTCAGCTGGCTATCCAAGTGGCTAGGAGGTGGAGAGCTAGTTTAGTCAACTGTCTAGCCAGCTGGTTAACTAGTTAAGTCAGCTAGTTTAGGCACCTGGCTGGCCAACTGCCTAACTCATACATCAAGTAGTTAATTCAGCCTGCTTACCAGGTTCCTAGCAAGTTTAGTCACCTCATTAAGTCAGTTGGCTAGCCTGCTCCCTTGCTAGTCAAAAAGCTAGTCAATTCAGATGGCTAGACAGCTGGTTAGCTAGATATTTCAGCGAATTAAGTCTGCTGGCTAGCTGGGTAGCTAGCTAGTTAATTAAGCTGTTTATGTCAGCTGGCTAGCTAGTTAAGTCAGCTAGTTAACTCGGCTAGCTAGCTAAATATATAGCTACATAGCTAGCTAGTTATTTCAAATGCTTGTCAGCTGGCTATTTAGCAAACTAGATAGTTAAGTCAGCTAGTTAAGTGAGCTGGTTAGCAAGTTAATCGGCTTGCTAAGTCAGCTGACTAGCCAGCTGCTAAGCTGGGTAGCTAGCTATTTAATTCAGCTGGCTAGCCAACTGTTTAGCTAGGTAGCTAGGTTGTTAAGTCAGCTGGCAAGCCAGCGGGATACATAGGTAACTAGCTATTTAAGTCAAGTGGGTAACCACCTGGCTAGCTAAGGATATCAGCTAGTTAAGTAAGCTGACTAGCCAGCTGGATAGATGGTTAAGACAGTTAATTCAAGTGGCTAGCCAACTGGCTAGCTAGGTACCTACATAGTTTACTCAGCTGTCTAGCCAGCTGGCAAGCTGGTTAAGTCTGCTAGTTAAGTCAGCTGGCTAGCCACCTTGCGAGTTAGGTTGCTAGCTAATTAAGTCAGCTGGCCAGCCTGCTGGCTAGCTAGTTAAGTTAGCGTGTAAAGTCATCTGGTTAACTGGCTGACTAGCTAGGTGGCTAACTAATTAAACCAGTTGTCTAGCCGGGTGGCTACCTACTTAAGACAGCTAGTTAAGTTAGCTGGTTAACCGACTGGCTAGCTAGGTCGCTGGCAAGTGAAGCTGGCTCATTAGCAGGCTGGTCAGCTAGGTGGCCAGCTAGTTCAGCCTGCTGGCTAGCTGGCTGATGAGCTGGGTGGCTGGTTAGTTAAGCCGGCTGACTATCTGACTGTCCAGCCAGCCACCTGTCTATTTAAGCCAGCTGGCTAGCCTGCTGGCCAGCACACTAGCTAGGTAGCTGACCTCCTAGCCAGCTACCCAGCCAGGTATCTAGCTACGTAAGTCAATTGCCTAGCCATCTAACCAAGCCGATAGCTAGCTAGTTATGTCAGTTCACTAGCCAGCTAGCCAGCCAACTAGCTAGTCAGAGAATAAAGTCAGGTAGGTAGCCAGTTAGTTAGTTAAGTCAGGTAGCAAGTAAGGTAACTATTCAGCTAGCTAGTTAAGTCAGCTAGCTAATCTGGTTGCTACTCAGCTAGCCAATTCAGTCAGTAAGCTATCCGCTAGATTGTCAGTTAGATAGTTGTCAGCTATCCAGCTAACTAGCCAGTTAGCTAGCTAGTTAAGTCAGCTAGTTAGACAGCTTGATAGCTTGTTTGCTAGCTAGTTGTGTCATCTGGATAGCCAGCTAGCTAGTCAGCTAGCTAGTTATGTCAGCTAGCAAATCAGGTAATTACTTAGCCAACTAATTGGCTAGCCACTAAATCAGCTGATCAGATAACTAGTAGGCTTGCTCACTTTCCAACAGGTCAGCTAACTATTCGGCTCACTCGCCTGCCAACTGGTCAGCAAATTGGTCAGCAAATTAGTCAGCTTGCTCTCCTGCCAATATGTCAATTACTTGTTGGCTCACTCACAGGTCAACAAGTCAGCTAACCAGTCGGGTTGCTCACCAGCTGACTTGTTAATTCAGCTCACTGGCTGGTTAGCTCACTGGCTGACATGTTAAGGCAGCTCACCCATTGGCTCACTTTACGGCTGACTAGTTAAGTTGGCTCACCGGCCAGCTCAATTGCTGGTTGACTAGTTAAGTCTTCTGAGCAGTTGGCTCACTAGCCAGCTGAATAAAGTCAGCTGACCAGTCAGCTCGCTACCTAGCCGAATAGTTAATTCAGCAGAACAGTCGACTCATTCGCAGGCAGATTAGTTAATTCAACTGACCAGTTGGATAACTCACAGGCCAAGTAGTTAAATCAGCTATGTGGTCAGCCGAGTAGCCAGCAAACTTGTTATTTCACCTAACCTATCGACCGACTAGTAGTCCAACATGACAGCTGAGAAGTTAGCTCTGCTAACTAGGCGAATTAATAGTTAGGACAGCCAACTAGTCAACCAAATAGTTGACCTACTAGTTAGGTCATGAAACCAGTCAGCCAACTAGTTAATCGTGCT
>NW_007231421.1:0-8800 GCF_000164805.1 Carlito syrichta | reverse complement strand
ACGGCTGACTAGTTAAGTTGGCTCACCGGCCAGCTCAATTGCTGGTTGACTAGTTAAGTCTTCTGAGCAGTTGGCTCACTAGCCAGCTGAATAAAGTCAGCTGACCAGTCAGCTCGCTACCTAGCCGAATAGTTAATTCAGCAGAACAGTCGACTCATTCTAGTTAAATCAGCTATGTGGTCAGCCGAGTAGCCAGCAAACTTGTTATTTCACCTAACCTATCGACCGACTAGTAGTCCAACATGACAGCTGAGAAGTTAGCTCTGCTAACTAGGCGAATTAATAGTTAGGACAGCCAACTAGTCAACCAAATAGTTGACCTACTAGTTAGGTCATGAAACCAGTCAGCCAACTAGTTAATCGTGCTAACTAGTGGGCCAACTCGTCAGTCAACTCATTGACCCAGCTAACTAGTTGGCCGACTCGTGGGCCACCATGTTAAGCCAGGTAATAAGTTGGCCGAGTAGTCAGCCAACATGTTAAACCAGCTAACTAGTCAGGCGACTCATCAGCCTAAAAGTTAAGTAACCTAGTTAACTCGTTATCCATCTGTTTAAGTCAGATAGATAAATCATTTATTAACTAGTTAAAACAGTTAGCTGTCTGATTAACTGACTCATTAAATCAGCTAGCTATCTCATTAGCCAACTAGTTAAGTAAACTAGTTAACCATCTAGTTAGCTAAGTCAGCTAACTAAGTCAACTAGTTCACTAATTAACTAACTATTTAAGTCAGATACTTAAGTCTGCTACCTATCTTCTTAGGTAATTCGATAAGTCAGCTAGTTATTCAGCTAGATAAATAGATAACTATTTAATTCAGGTAGTTAAGTCAGCTAAATAATTAGTTAAGTCAACCAGTTAAGTCAGCCTGCTAAGAAGTGAAGTCAGCTAGCTAAGTCAGCTAGTTAAGTCAGCTTTCTAATTTAGTCAGCTTGTTAAGATAGTTAGCTAGCTAGTGTGCTAAGTGGTTAAGTCAGCAGGTTGAGTCAGGTAGTTAGCTATGTAACTAATGGGTTAAATCCGCTGGTTGAGTCAGCTAGCTTGCTAGTTAAACGGTTTGAGTCAGCTGGTTGAGTAGGTTAGCTAGCTAGTTAGCTAACGAGTTAAGTCAGCTGGATGAGTCAGCTAGATAGCTAGTAAGCTAATGAGTTAAGTCAGCTCTTTGTGTCAGCTAGGTAGTTCATTCGTTAATGAGTTAAGTCAGATAACTAAGTCACCAAGCTAGCACGTCAGATAACGAATAAGCTGAATAGTTAGCTAGCTGGTTAAGTCAGCTAGGTAGCTAAGCAGCTAACTATTTAAGTCAGTTTGCTAGCTGGTAGCTAGCTAATTAACTATGTATTTAAGTTAGCTGGGAAGCTACATAGTTAGCTAGTTAGCTAACTATTTATGTTGGATGGCTAGCTAGGTAGCTAGCTGGCTAAGGCAGCTAGTTAAGTCAGCTGGCTTAGCAGCTAGCTTGCTAGTTAGCTAGCTAGTTTAGTCAGTTGATTAGCCAGCTGGATAGCTGATTAATACAGCTAGATAAGAGAACAGGCTAGAAAACTGGGAAGGTAGGTACCTAGCTAGTTAAGTCAGCAAGATAACTAAATGGCTAGCAAGTGATGTCAGAGAGTTAAATCAGCTGGATTACCAACTGGTTAGCTGGTTAAGACAGTTAGTTTAGTCAGCTCTCTAGTCAGCTGACTAGGTAGGTACATAACTAAATAAGTCAGCTTGCTAGCCAGCAGGCTAGTTGTTCAATTCACTTAGTTAAGTCAACTGGCTAGCCTGCTGGCTAGGTGGGTAGCTAGCTAGTTAAGTCAGCTAGCTAGCTAGCTTGTTAGCTTAAGTCAGCTAGGTAAGTCAGATGGCTAGAAGGCTGGCTAGATAGATAGCCAGAGAGTTAAGTCAGCTGGCTAGCCAGATGATTAACTGGTTAAGTCAGCTGGCAACCAGCTGCCTAGGTAGTTAAGTCAACTTATTAAGTCAGTTGAATATCCAACTGGTTAGCTAGTTAAAAAGCTAATTAAGTCAGATGGGTAGCCATTTGGCTATCTAGTTATTTCAACTAGTTAATTCAGCTGGCTAGCTAGGAAGCAAGCTACATAAGACAGCTAGTTCTGTCAGCTAGCTCGCTAGTTATGACAGCTAGTTAAGTTAGGTGGCTATCTAGATAGCTCGCTAGGTAGCTAACTAGTTAACCTAGCTGGTTATGCCAGCTGGCTAGTTTGGTAGCTAGCTGGTAAGTCAGCTAGTTAAGTCAGCTTCCTAGCTATTTAAGTCAGTAAGTTGTCAGCTGGTGTGCCAGCTGCCTAGCTGGGTAGCTAGCTAGTTAAGTCAGCTGGCTACCAGTTAGCTAGTTAGTTAAATAACCTAGTTAATTCAGCTCAATAGCCAGCTGGTTAGTGAAGTAGCTAAGTAGATAAGTCAGCTGTCAAGCCAGCAGGCAATGTAGGTAGCTAGCTTGTTAAGTCACCTGGCTATCCAACTGGCTAGCTACATACCTAGGCAGGTGGTCAACCAGTTAGCTAGCTGGCTAGCTAGTTAGTCACCTAGTTAAGACAGCTGGCTAGGCAGCAGGCTAGTTAGGTGGTTAGATAGTTAAATCAACTGTCTATCCCGCTAGTTATACAGTTAAATCACCTAGTTAGGTCAGCTGTCTACCCAGCTGGCTAGCTAGGTAGTTGTCTACTTACATCAGCTGGATAGACAGCTGGTTACTTTGTTAAGTCAGCTTGCTAGCCAGCTGGGTAGCTATATATCAACCTGGTTAATTCAGTTGACTAGCGAGCAGGCCAGCTGTTTAAGTCAGCTAGCTAGTTAAGTCAGTCAAATAAGTAAGCTGGCTAGACAGCTGGCCAGCTAGTAAGGTCACCTAGATAAGTCAGTTCATTAGCCAGCTGGATACCTACTTAGCTAGATAGTTAAATCAATTGGCAAGCATGCGGAATACATATGTAGCTAAATAGTTAAGTCAACTGGCTAGCCACCTGGTTAGCTAATGATGTAAGCTAGTTAAATTAACTGGCTAACCAGATGGCTAACGAGTTTAGTAACCTAGTTGAGTCAAGTGGCTAGCCAGCTCTCTAGGTCGTTAATTCTGCTAGTTAATTCTAGTGGGTATCCATGTGTCTAGCTAGGTAGCTAGCTAGTTAAGTTGACTGGCTAGTCAGATGGCTATCTAGTTAAGTTAGATAGTTAAGTCAGCTAGATAGCTGACTGGCAAGCTAAGTGGCTGGCAAGATAAGCCAGTTGATTAGCAGGCTGGTCAGGTAGGAGGCCAGCTATTTAAGCTGGCTGGCTAGCCAGCTGAACAGCAGGGTGGCTGGCTATTTAAGACGGCTGCCAATACGACTGTCCAGCCATCTGGCTGGCTATTTTAGCCAGCTGGCTATCCAGTTGGTCAGCCCAGTAGCTAGTTATATTGCTGCCTAGCCAGCTAGACAGTCAAGTAGCTAGCTAGTTAAGACAGCTGGCTAGCCATCTAGCTAACCAGGTAGCTAGTTAGTTAAGTCTGCTGGCTAGCCAGCTAACCAGCCTACTAGCTAGTCCGCTAGTTGTCAGCTCTCTAGTCAGTTAGCCAGTTAAGTCAGCCAGCAAGTCAGTTAACTATTTAGCTACCTAGTTAAGTCAGCTAGCTAGTCATGTTGCTTGTCAGCTAGCTAATTAAGTCAGCTAGCAAGTCAGCTAGCTATTCAGCTAGTTAGTTAAGTCAGCTAAACAACTAACTACCCAGCTAAGAAGATAATTAAGTCAGCTAGTTAGACAGCTAGATAGCTTGTTTTCTAGCTAGTTATATCAGCTAGATAGCCAACTAGCTTGTCAGATAGCTAGTTAAGTCAGCTAGCAAATGAGCTAGTTACTTAGTTAACTAGTTGGCTAGCAAATCAGATAGCTGGTCAACTAACTAGTGGGATCACTGGCTTTCCTTCAGGTCAGCTAACTACTCAGCTCACTCAACTGCCAACCAGTCAGTCAATTAGTTGGCTCGCTAGCCAGCCAACAGGTCAACTAACTTGTCAGCTCACTCACAGGCCAACAGGTCAGCTAACTAGTCGGCTTCCTCAAGTGCCCACTAGTTAAAACAACTCCACGTTTGGCTTGCTCGCCAGTCAACTAGTTAAGGCAGCTCACCTGTTGGCTCACTGGCAGGCCAACAAGGTAACTAGGATCACCGGTCAGCTCAATCATCGGTCGACTAGTTAAGTGTTCAGCCAGTTAAGTCAGTTCACTCACCAGTTGGATTACTAGTTAACTCAGTTAGTTTGGTCACCTTGCTGGACAGCTACCTAGTTTGTTAATCAACTAGTTAAATCAGCTAGCTAACCAACTGCCCAGCCAGCCAGCTAGCTATTTAAGTTGGCTGGCTAGCCAGCCTGCAAGCCCACTAGATAGTTAGCCAGCTGACAAGTCAGCTAGTCTGCCAGGTAGCTAACTAGTTAATCCAGCTAGCTATTCATCTATCCCACCAGATAGCTAGCTAATTATGTCAGCTTCCTAGCCAGCTAGCCAACCAACTACCAACTCATCTAGTTAAATCAGCTAGCTAGCCAGCTAGCTAGTTAAGTCAGCTAACTTGTCTGCTAACTAGTCAGCTTGCTAGTTAAGTCAGCTAGCCAGCTAACTAGCCAGGTTATCTAGCTAGTTAAGGCAACTGACTATACTACTAAATAGCTTGTTTGCTAGCTAATTATTTCAGCTAGATAGCCTGCTAACTAGTCAGCTAGCTAGTTAAATCAGCTAGCAAATCAACTAGTTATTTTGCTAACTAGTCAGCTAACAGCTCAGCTATCTGGTCAGCTAATTAGTGGGCTCACTCACTTTCCATCAGGTCAGGTAACTAGTTGGCTCACTTGCCTACCAACCGGTCAGCAAATTTATCGGCTCACTCGCCAGCCAACAGTTCAACTAACTTGTAGGCTCGCTTGCAAGCCAACAGGACAGCTAACTAGTCGTCTTGCTCACCAGCCTACTAGCTAAATCAGCTCACGTGTTGGCTGACTCACCGGCCAACTAGTTAAGGCAGCTCACCCATCGACTCACTTGTCGGCCAATTATTTAAGTCTACTCACCAGTTGGCTCACTCGTCAGCCGACTTTTTAATTCTTGACCAGTTGGCTCACTCGTCAGCCAACTACATTTGGCTGAACAGTCAGCTCACTCACCAGCCAACTAGTTAAGTCAGCTCAGGAGTCGGCTCACTTACAGGCCAACTAGTTAAGTCAGCTGACAAGCCGGCTCAATCACCAGCCATCTAGTTAAGTCAGATGATCAGTCGATCACTGACCAGCTGAATCGTTAAGTCAGCTCACCTGTCGGCTCACTCTCTGGCCGACTAGCTATGTCAGCTAACTGGTCGGCCGACTAGTGGGCCAACTAATTAAGTCAGCCAACAAATAGGCCGACTAGTCTGCCAACTTATCAGCTGACAAGTTAGCTCTGCTTACTAGTCAGCCGACTAGTTAGGCCAGCTAACTAGTCGGCTGACTACTTATGTCAGCAAACCAGCAGACTAGTGGGTCAACTCGTCAATCAACAGGTTGAGTCAGTTAACTATTCGTCCGACTAGTAGACCACCTTGTTAAGCCAGCCAACATGTCATCCAAGTAGTCAGCCAACGTGTTCAATGAGCTTAGTTACTCGACTCGTCAGCTAAAAAGTTGTCACCTAGCTAACTCAGTAACCAACTAGTCAAGCCACCTAGTTAACACATTTCCCAAGTTAAAACAGTTGGCTATCTCATTAACCAACTTGTTAAGTCAGCTAGCAATCTCGTTATCCAAGTAGTTAAGTCAGCTAGCTAAGTCAGGTAGCTAAATAGCTAGCTAGCTTAGTCTGCTAGCTCACTAGTTAACTAACTAAGTCAGCTACTTAAGTCTGTTACCCAACTAGTTAGCTAATTATTAAATACAGCTAGCTAGCTAGTGAGCTAATGTGTTACATCAGCAGGTTGAGTCAGGTAGTTAGCTAGTTAATTAATGAATTGAATTAGCTGATTGAGTCAGCTAACTAGCTAGTTAGCTAACAGGATGACTCAGCTGGTTCAGTAGGCTAGCTAGCAAGTGAGCTAACGAGTTAAGTCAGCTGAATGAGTCAGCTTACTAACTAGTTAGCTAACGAGTTATGTCAGCTGGTTGTCAGCTAGCTAGCTTGTTAGCTAATGAGTTAAGTCAGATGATAGAGTCACCTAGCTAGCATGTTAGATAACGAGTAAGCTAACTAGTCAACTAGCTGGTTAAGTCAGCTAGTCTGCTAGCCAGCTAACTATTTAAGTCAGCTTGATAGCTAGGCAGCTAGCTAGTCAGTTAACAATTTAAGGCAGCTGGCTAACTAGGAAACGAGCTAGTTAAATCAGTTGACTTACTAGCTGGTTAGCTGTTTAATTCAGCTAGTTACCAGAGCTGGCAAACAAACTGGGAAGGCACGTAACTAGATAGTTAAGTCAGCTACAAAGCTACCTGGCTAGCTAGTGATGTTTGTGAGTAAATCAGCTAGCTAGCCAACTGGCTAGCTGTTTAAGTCAGCTACTTTAGTCAGCTGTCTAGCCAGCTGGCTACGTAGGTAGATAGCTGGATAAGTCAGCTTGTCAGCCAGCAGGCTAACTGTTCAATGCACTTGATTAAATCTGCTGGCTAGCCTGCTGGCTAGGTAGGTAGCTAGCTAGTTATGTGAGCTTGCTAGCCAGCTTGCCACCTTAAGTCATCTAGGTAAGTCAACAGGTAGACATCTGGCTGGTAGGTAGCCAGTTTGTTTAGTCAGCTGGCTAGCCAGTTGACTAGCTGTCTAAGTCAGCTAGTTAAGTCAGCTGGCAACCAACAACCTAACTAGTTAACTCAACTCATTAATTCAGTTGGCAATCCAGCTGGTTATGCAGTTAAAAAGCTAGTTAAGTCAGATGGATAGCCATCTGGCTAACTAGTTATTTCAAATAGTTAAGCCAACTGGATAGCTAGGTAGATAGCTGGTTAAGTCAGCTAGTTAAGTTAGCTTGCTAGCTAGTTAAGTCAGCAAGTTTAGACAGCTGCTTAGTCAGCTGGCTAGCTGGGTAGCTAGATAGTTAAGTCATCTGTCTAGAGAGTGAGCTATCTAGTTAAGTAACCTAGTTATGTCAGCTCACTATCCAGCTGGTTAGCTATGTAGCTACTTAGGTAATCAGCTGGCAAGCCAACGGGCTACATAGGTAGCTAGTTAATTAAGTCAGCTGGCTATCCAGCTGACTAGCTAGGTAGCTATGCAGTTAGGTCAGCCTGCTAGCCAGCAGGCTAGCTAGTTAAGTCACCTAGTTAAGTCAGCTGGCAAGACACCTGGCTAGCTAGGTAGCTAGATATTTAATTCAGCTGTCTAGCGTGCTGCCTAGCTATTTAAGTCACCTAGTTGAGTCAGCTGGCTAGCCAGTTTGCTGGCTAGGTAGCTTGCTAATTAAGTGAGCTGGCTAGACATCTGGGTAGCTACTTAAGTCAAGTAGTTAAATTAGCTCTCTAGCCACCTGGCTAGCTATATAGCAAGATAGTTAATTCAGCTGACTCTAAAGCAGGCCAGCTATTTAAGTCAGCTATATAAGTCAGCAGGGTAGCCAGCTGGCTAGCTAGGTAGTGAGCTAGTTAAGTCAGTGACTAGCCAGCTGGCTACCTAATTAAGAAATTTGGTTAAGACAGCTGGATAGCCAGCTAGCTAGCTAGGAAGAGAGCTAGTTAAGTTAGCTGTCTAGCCAGCTGGCTAACTAGTTGTCACCTAATTGAGTCAGTTGGCTAGCCAGCTGGCTAGCTAGTTAAGACAACTACCTAAGACAACTGGCTAGCCAGCAGACTAGCAAGGTAGTGAGCAAGTTAAGTCAGCGGTCTAGCCAGCTGTCTAGACAGTTAAGTCACCTAGTTAATTCAGCTGACTTCCCAGCTGGCTAGCTTGGTAGCTAGCTAGGTAAGTCATCTGGCTAGCAAGAAGTCTAGCAGGTTAAACGAATTGTTAATTCAACTGGTTAGCCAGCTGGGTAGCTAGTTAAGTCAACTATTAAGTAGTTGGCTAACCAGCTGTCTAGCTGTTTAGTTCAGCTAGTTAAGTCAGCTGGTCAGCCATCTGGCGAGCTACGTAGCTAGCTACTTAAGTCATCTAGATAAGTCAACTGGCTAGCTATTCTGGTAGCTAGTTAAGACAGCTACTTAAGTCAGCTGGCTAGCTAGTTAAGTCAGTTAGTTAATCAGCTGGCTAGCCAGCTGCCAATCAGGGTAGCTATCAAGTTAAGTCATGTGGCTAGCCAGTTGGCTACCTAGTTAAGTCACTTAGTTAAGTCAGTTCCCAGCCCAGCAGGTTAGGGAGGTAGTTAAGTAGTTTGCTGGAAAACCAGCGGGCTAGGTAGGTAGCTAGTAGTTAAGGCAGCTGACTAGCCAGCTGGCTAGCTTTTTAAGTCAGCTTGTTAATTCAGCTAGTCAGGCAGCTGCCTAGCTAAAGTCAGCTAGTTAAGTCAACTGGCTAGAAAGTTAAGTCAGTAAGTTAAATTAGCTGGCAAACCAGCTGCCTAGCAGGGTAGCTAACTAGTTAAGACATCTGGCTAGCTAGCTGACAAGCAAGTTAAATCACCTAGTTAAGTCAGCTCGCTGGCCAGCAGTTTAGCTAGGTAGTGAGTTAGTTAAATCAGCTGGCAAGCCAGTGGGAAATGTAGGTAGATAGCTAGTTAAGTCAGCTGCCTAGCCATCAGTCTATCTATTTATGTCAGCTAGTTAAGTCAGCTGGCTATATAGCTGTCTAGCTACGTAGGTAGCTAGTTAAGTCTGCTGGCTTGCCAGCTAGCTACTTTGTTAAGTCAGCTAGTTAAGTCAGT
>NW_007231420.1:0-17007 GCF_000164805.1 Carlito syrichta | reverse complement strand
CAGTACTGATGAAAAGAGATCCAGAATTTCCTGTTTCTGTGGAAAACCAGAAGCTTTCTATACTACATCAAAGTATATTCCAAAATCCATTCTGGAAACAATTGTGTAACACTATGGCCCGTTCTTAAGCCTTTTGGGGAATGATATAAAAGTAAAACATTAATCTCTTTTAAAAAACAATAGTGCGTGCTACATTAAGTATCAATTAAAAACAACTGAAAGCTAAGTCCCAGGAGACAGTTAAAGATAGTTAAGTGCTATGGAGGAGAGGAATGGACGAAACTAGCATAAAAAGAGTAGATACTACATCAGGGAGAAAGGCCTTAAGTGGGGCTGGGAAGAGCACAAACAGTATCAACAAGTTGTGGGGAAAGGAACAAAACAAGTGTGAGGAAGACAGCAGATTCAAAACCAGTTGTGGTGAAGAGCAGGCATTGGGCCTCATCAGAAACCTCTGACCTTGGGTGCACACCTTAACCCTTGTTAGCTGTGTGATCTTGGGCATGTGATGTCTCTCAGTGGCTGTTTCCTCATATCACCCAGAATGATCAAGTGTCTACCTTCGGGGTCCAAATTAAGTAAGAAAAGTATGTAAAGAACTTAGTAAATGTCCAACATATAGTAAAGATTAAAAAACTAAGAGGGGGAGGGTTATTTCACTGGTTCTATTATAATCCCACTTTTAGAAATGAGAGAACTATATCTTAGGTAGAGAAATTTTCCCAAGGCCACACAGACAACAGACTATCCATCCTTGTCTGCATGAGAGATAAAATCAAAGGTCAGCTAGGCACCCTTGGATCTGAAGAGAATAGTTGTCCGACCAAGAAAAAGAAGGGTTATGATATACAGAGGAAACAGAAGCCATGAAATTACATAAAAACAAGAGAAAGGTGGTAAACATTGAAACATAAAACAGTACAAGAATGAACATCATTCTGATGATGATAGAAATTATCATCTATCAAAATTAATGTTTTAGAAATTTTAAGTTTGCTTCTTTTCTCAAGGTAGGAAGTTATTAAATTTAATAGTGTTAGATTATGGAAAATCTATATGTGCCAATCAAAAATCATCAGTGTGCCTGAGACATGCCACCAATCTCAAAGACAGATATAGACATCATAGTTGTTTTTGGTGACTCACAGAGAGAAATAATAACAAATTCTAGTCCTAGAGCTTAGCAAACCATATGATATATACCTGACCCATGTTCACGGTTGGTATGCAAAAATATTCAGCAAATGACAGAAGTGCTGGATCAGAAGTGAATGCTGAAATTGTTTCTGGCTAAAAAACAAACAACAACAATGTAAGCAAGATAATAAAAGACTACTTTCCTCAAATAGTAATGCATGCAGTTCTAAGAACTCTACCTCGCCTTGGTCAATGTTCCCATAAAACACAAAATGGTGCTAATTTGCTAGAGCATCAACCTGTTCTGCTGAGAAGTTTTTGCACATGCAAACATGAGCTAATGACATATTGAAAAGCCAGTAAGAAACAGATCTTCATTTTTCTGCAACTCACTCAAAATAACTTTCCTCCTCCTACAGTAACTAAAAATCCTACTGGAAACCAGAATTGCTACTAAAAAGGTACGAAAAAAAAAAGAACTATCATTCAAATAAGACAGTTACAAAAAGACAAAGATTCTGTGGATCTACATATAGTACTTAATGTAACCAAAAATCATACAGATGGAAAACAGAAAATGGTGGTTGTCAGAGACTGGGAGGGGGAAATGGAGAATTAGTGTTTAATGGGTACACAAGACGAAATTGTTCTGAAGATGGATGGTGGTGGTTACACACAGTATGAATATACTTAATATAACTCAACTCTACACTTAAAAATGGTCAAGACAATGAATTCTGCTATGTGTATTTTACCACAGTTTTAATTGAGAAAAAAAAAAAGCAGACTATCACTCAAGCCTCAAGACTGAAATCGGAATATGAAGCTATTACAATTTTTCATTGAAGTTTATATTTTATATCTGAAATCCCAGGCGGGAAATTGAGATGTCTTTTAATTTTTATATACTTTCCTCATTCAAACTCAGGTCTAAGTATACCTATTTTCTTTACAAATTGGATCAGAGTTTTTGAGATCAGCTAATTTTTAGAAGCAGCAATAGTGCTATTTTAAGCTAAACTTTGCCTGAAAATTCTCCAAAAAGAATCTTATAGACAACCTACTGAATATTGCCAAACAAAATTCACTGATGTCAACTCTGGGAACTGTTTATATTTTTAAGCTCTGAGAACTATTTTAAAGGCTCAGTCATGAGTAACTGACTTAAAATTAAATGTGAGTTGAATTAAAATACACTGCTGCTTCCTCACTTGGAAGAACAGTGAATTCTACTAACTTAGTCCCCCGATTGGCACTCAGCTTGTCTAGCTGCCAAATTTTTGCACATTTTGTCTATAATTACCTGCAGGAATACATCTGCTCATGGAATTCCTGAAAACTGGAGTTACATTTTTAAAAATTCAGAAATGCTAATGGTAGACCATGGAATATATTTCTAGTGTTGAAAACTAGTTCTGAAATATAGAACAAAATATATATTAACCTCCCCCCCATAAGAATGACATCGTCTCATTCGATTTCTTCATTTCAAATATGACTGTATTAGCAATCAAGTACTGTGCAAATAATAAGGCAAACTAATAAAAAAAGGCTGATTCTGTCATCATTTCATCCTCACCAAGATTTAAGATACAAACAATGGTTTAATAAATGATAGCTTGTAAAATTCTTCTTCATTTTTGCTATGAATTAAGGAAATCTTGACTGATTCGAGGATTAGTAAGTAAAATTATTATATAAATACTTTTTATAGTGTCAAGATACACTGTGACCATCCTTGCTGCTAAATGTCAATCCTGAGTACTGGTAGAGTGTCCATATTTCACTATGGCTGTCACATAAAACAGCAAATGAACCTCAAGGTCAATCAGTCTTTACAATATGCAGCAATGAGAGAGAAAGCAGATTCACACCTTTAGAATCTGCAGCTATGAGAGGGGAAGCTAGCTAGTGGGATTTGGAAGTATTTCCTATCATCTCTCAGTTTTTATCCATCAATACCACCTTGAAAGCCCGTGCTTCAGAGTTCCTGTTAGCAACAGTCTGTGCCAACAAACTCTGCCATCCCATTGGATCTTCTTTGTAGGAGAGGTGATTGAACCTGAGTTTAACATATAAAACCCCATCTTTGAAAGGATGGACCTGAATAAAAAGTATAAATTTAATATGAAGTATTATTGGTAGTTCTTGGCTGGAAACACAGTGTTTTCCAATACCGTATTCACAGGAGATGAAGCCTTTATTATTTTCCACTGAAGTATACAATTATTTACTGCATCTAAAATTAAATCATTCCCTACAAGGAAACATAAAATAAAGTTCTGCCATTTTGTGGCGTCTAGACTCCTAATACTTGTTAAATGCGAAGGCATTCTGACTATATGCTCAAGTATGGGCTTCAAAGGTAGTATTGTGTCTAACACTTCTTTTGTATTCCTGTTTCCCAGCACTGTGCGTGGGATTCTGGAGCTATAATATCCATTAATCAGTTTGCAGCAGAAATAAAATATTGCTCCAAATCTAAAACAGAACAAAACAGAAAACAGCTAATATTTAGATAGTTTGGAAAAATATAAATTGGGACCAAACTATAAAAACTTCACATGCCTGTTAAACTTCTTGGAAAGTTAAAGGCTTAATTTATACACTATTTATGATATAAATGATTAATACTCTAAAATATTTACTTGCATATGACTGTTTCTACCCAAAAGCAATCTATTATAATCTTAAATTTATGAGAACATTCTAACACAAGAATGGTAGAGATGCAACAGGAGAAGTGGCCTAAAAACATCAATTGTTAAGAGTATAAAGTTCCTTTTGTGGACATACACATCAGATTAATTTTCTTAAAGTAAGCCTTACATTATTATACCAAGAGACATTTCCTCTACTATTCTAAGTCAGTTCAAGTTTCTCAATGAATCAATATTTAGGGTTTGATTTCTACATTAATACTTTCACTTTCAACACAAACCCTATTTCAAAGAAATAAACTACTTTATTTAATACATACCTACATATTATCTTGGATGAAATCAAAGGGAGATAAGTCACACTCCAGATATTCTATAATTTATACCTTCCCATCTACTTCTGTTCACTTTCTAAAATGCAAATTTGAGAAATTCAGTATACTAACTTCAGGTGTTCTGTTCCTTTGCTTAAATCTATGAGCAGTTCCCAGTATCTTGGGCCTTTAACTTTAATCTGCCAAGATAAATGTAAACATAGTCTGAAAAAGTGCTGGTTTGACAAACTGAGACCTATGCTTCTCAGAGGAAATAATAACTGAGCTGGAAAGAAACACTGAAAGGTTAACAAGCTCCGTATTCAGACAAAAAAAGTGCGTGAATTATGACCTAAGACCGTCTCACCTATCAGCAAAGATGTCTCAGGCAAGACTTTCTCTATTCGTCATGACTTATTTCTCCTGCTGCTGCTTTCTTGCTTTCTACAAAACGTGCAGAAAACAGAGGTGTTTAAGAGACGAGGTCTCGTTATGTTCCCCCAGGCTGATCTTGAACTCCCGGGACCAAGTGATCCTTCCACCTCAGATTCCCAAAGTGCTGGGATTATAGCCACCGCACAGGCCGTATTTAGCTATCTTTATCGCTATGCTACTCTTTTTGAATCTGTCTCTTGGCTAGATCTCCCTAAGTCACACCCAACTTATCTGCTTTAAAAGGGGGAGTTCTGGAAGAAAGGTAGGAGCCATCAATTATTCTTTGGTTTGTTCATACCACTGAGTGCCCTTTAAAAATGTAAAAGTACAGTCACAGTTTACTAGGTAGATAGTGGTAACTAAAAAGAAGAAACATTTCCACTCTATACCACCCCTTCCCCGCAAAATGTACAGAGACCATGAAATGCCATAAAAACTCTCTGGTACTCAAATCTTAAATGACTAAAGGAGGGATGTATCATTTCTGACTACTTTAAGCCTTGTCCGTCACAGGCCAGCAGTACTGAAGGGCTGCACTTCTGATATCTCTGAGTTTTTGCACATATTGTCTTCTCTGCTGTGATGTGTCACTCAGCTGGCAAGTCTCAGTCCAACACTGTCCACTGTGACAACCTCTCCAAGCCCCACAGTTGACCAAAGCACTACTCTCCTCTGCTCCCTCTGCACTCCACACATACCTCTAATTACCACTCTAATTTCATTGCACCCATGCTGGGTCTCCAATGGATAAAAGTGTCTGGAATATGATGATGTCACCTCATTTTGTACATTGCCTTAAGGAATATGATGATGGCACCTCATTTTGAGCCTAGCACAGGAGGTACTTAATAACATGCTGAAGGAAGAATATGATTTGTATCTATTTGTGCATCTAACTGAAAGCTCTCGCCAAATACTATTTGGATTTTAAAGTACTCAGCTAACACATCTAAGAATAATTCTAACTCAATTAGCTTTTCAACACACTATCAGCCATGTAAAGTTAACAGGGACATTTTCAAATTATAAGCTCTAAGGACAAAAGAGTAGCTGATGATCCTAAAAAGATAACCCATAGCATAAAAATGAATATGAATGGCCTAGCAGAATGCACAAGAATTTTGGAAACTTCCATTTTTATGAAAGTTCAACCCACTTTTTACTGGACAACACCTTTGAAATATGATCTGAAAAGATGGAGAAATGGTAATAAAATAACAAGTCAGTGGCAGGGAGAAAAAGTTACCTTGCAGGTGACTTCTAAGAGGGCATAGCAGAGTGTTTGTGTCCACATCCACAGGCATCAGGAGCCTTGGTTCTGCTCCAGCACATAGAGGTGGAGAAGAGACTGCAGATGATACCTGTTCATATGAAAGGACAAAGAGGAGGTATAAAACACATGTGACCTTGTGAGCAATAAATCTGCTGTTGCCTATAAGCTAAAAGAGGACAGAAAAGGTAATATCTTTAAGTGAACAGAAATCTTAAAGGCAGGTGATGAAACTCAGCTAAAAAGTAATGGACAACTTCTCTTTAAAAATATTATATAAGCTGGGCTCGGTGGCTCAGCCTGTAATCCTGTGCTTTGGGAGGCTGAGGTGAGTGGATTGCCTGAGCCCGCGGGTAACTGGAAAACTTGGCGAGACCTCATCTCTACAATAAATCAAAATTAAAAAAAAAATAATAAGCCAGGCGTGGTAGCGCACGCCTGTAGTTCCAGCTACTTGGAAGGCTGAGGCAGAAGGATCGCCGGAGCCCAGTAGGTCGAGGCTGCAGTGGCCAGTGCACTCCAGTCTGGGCGACAGAGTAAAACTCCAACTCAAAAATATATATATATTATATAAAGTGATCCTTGACCCCCAAATTCTTTGAGTTTTCAATTAATAGGTTTTAGAGAAAAGTAAAAATTGTCATGACATGAAAATATTTACTAATTAATTGACTGCCTATAAAATCAGTCCCTCTCAAGTATCCCTTTCTGTTGAACACAGTCATCTCTTTTTACCTTCTCAGGGATTTCATTCTAATGCTTTCTTTCCCTTTATGGACTGGTAGGAAGACAAAATGCCAGTACTCCTCAGACAGCAAAGCTCTTCTACATATACATGCTTGCACACAAATATATACACGCATACCCTTGAAATACAGTACATCAAAAATTTATCAGTAGGGTTGTGACAATATTTTTCTTTGCATGTATATGTTTGAGTTTTCAAAAGAATATATTAAACTTTAAAATTTATATTTTATAATGTAAACACACAAGTTTTTATACTTTAAGATCTCATAAAAGAGGAATACAAGGAGACTTCATTTTTTTAAAAAATTATATATAGTTGCAGACACAGCATCCTCTTCCCACCCAAAAACACTCACTTTTATAAATCTATAAAGGTCACAAAATAACTAATATTAATCAATTTAAAAAGATTCTTGTCAGCAAACTGCTTTGTTTAAAATAGCTAAACCAGCCTGGTCATGGTGACTCACACCTGAAGTTCCAACACTTTGGGAAGCCAAAACAGGAAGATCACTGGATCCAGGAGGTCAAGAACAGCCTGGGAAAAATTTGGAAAAAAAAAAAGACCACTTAATTACTACAAAAAATAAACAATAAAAAATCAGTTTGGCCAGGCACAGTGGCTCACACATGAAATCCCATCACTTTTGGAGGCCAAGAAGGGCAAGTCACTTGAGGCCAGGAGTTTGAGACCAGCCTGTACAATATAGTGGGACTCCATCTCTACAAAAAATTTAATAATTAGCCAGGTGTGATGGTACGTGCCTTTAGTCCTAGCTACTTGGAAGGCTGAGGGGGAGCTCAGAGAAGTTCAAGGCCGCCATGAGCTATGATCATGCCAGCCTAGGTGACAGAGTTAGACCCTGTCTCTTAAAAATAAATAAACTAGTAAGGGAAGAATAATGTGAATATTTATGGTACAGGCAGGTGTTTGGGGCTCTGTGAAAAAGAATTCATCCTTTTCTGAATGTCAATGAAAGTTCATTCATATGTAAAATTAATAATTTTTCTTCACTAAAAAGGTTCTCAATGTCGACACTGAAACATCAGTGAAGACGAAAGTTTAACTACAGAAAGTAACTAACCACAAACACTTCCTACCAAAAAACTAAAAACACAAGATAGGTCAGTAATAGAAGTACTAAAAGAGGATTTATATGTAATTACCTTCTAGTCCTACGGATGGCAGGTACCGTGGTGCTAGCACGGAGTGGTAGACCAGGAAGCAGGCCAGCATGCTCAGCTGAGATTCTCAAAGGGCTGCCCGCTGAGGTAGGCATGCATACATGTATCACCCCCAGCTAAAGGGAGAAACACAAACAGACTGAACCAACTGATGACAGAATGGAGAGGCACAAGAAATACCTTACTTGCATTATTTTTTCATCAAGAACTTATCAAGCACTTAGTATATATCAGGCCAGTACGATACTAAGCATTGAGGCTACTGTGGTGAACTAGACTGAGTGCCTGTCATTGTAGTTTAGAGTGTTGTAAAAGGAAGCGATATTGCACAGATAATGACACAAACAAATGCATAATTACAAACTGGAGTCAGTGTCACAAAGGTGCACGGGTCACTGTGGCTGTTGCCCCCAGACACCCATTTTATCACCTTTCCCACTACTATGTAACATTTGAGGGAACTAGCTTCAGTTGTAGAACTAGATCCTGATTAGTTGTCTTGGCCAAAGGGTCTCAAACTTGAACGGGTAGCAGAAGTACCTGCAAGACTTGTTAAAACACAGCCCGGTGGGCCCGTTTCCAGCGTTTCTGATTCAGTAGGTCTGGGGTGTAACCAAAACAACTGCATTTCTAACACATTCCTGGGTGCTGCTGCTCCTGCTACTGCTGCTGCTGCTGCTGCTCCACTACACACACTTGGAGAACCACAGGTCTTGGGCAAGCAGGGCAGCCCCATCCCCCTGACACAGTGCAGGGAAAGGCAGACCTAAGAAACATTGCAGGAAGAGGATTAGGGCTGCTTGCCCCAGGATCCAGGCAGAATTAGGATGAAAATTCCACTTCCTGGTGTCATTCTCAAACATACCCCTAGGTCTTAAGCCCTGCATGAAAGAAAGAAAAAACTTGAACCAACAAGAAATCGAAAGATGGGATCAATAAAAAGTTCTTATACATGATCTCCCCTTGACAACTTTCTTGCCCTTTGATGTTTAAAGAAATCAGGAAGATAGGGTGAGGAGCTAGGAGCGGGATGAAGGGGATGTATTCAGAGAGATGTTCTGGGGGCCAAGAGGAGAAGGAAGCAGGGATGTCTGGAGAGAAGAGGGAGAACTGTGACCACAGGCGAGATCCATCTCACCAACACCATGACTTTTTTTTTTAAACTTGTAAGGGTGAAGCTGGACTCTCAGAGCAAGATTTCTATGATTCAGGGACAAACTCTAGAAATGCAAGAGTTGGAAGTGGCTGTTGATGGACTCTAATCCAATCCACCTAACATTCCTCATGAGGAAGCAGTGTTCATGGAGGTAATGTCGTTCTCCAAAGTCATTTCCAACCACTAAAGCTTATTAAAGACCTTGACCCCAAGAACAATGGGAGAGCATGAGGGCATTTCACAGCAGTGACAAATTTGGAGTTAAGTCCTCAGTCACATTCTAATCCACTGCACTTCTGCCAAAATTAAGGAATGGCTTCTTTCTGAAGTTCGAAGAAATTGACAACTTATTGATAACGCACACAGGAAGGCAAGGAAATGAGAAGAATAGATGGCAAATTCCTGTGAGACAGAAAGAACAGGGAGCAGGCGAGTGTTTGAGCAAAGTGGCAGGAATTCCCAGTCACTGTGGCTGAGCGGCCTGCCAGTGAGAGGGAGGACTAGGTATTTGGAAAGATGGCACGGCTGAGACGGAGGCATGAAAGGAGCCAGATAGACCATCAGAGGGAATCTGCAGAACCTCTAGTCGAGCGTTCAGAGAGGGCATGTTGGAGGCTTTCAGGGGAAGCAACACCGGCCAGCATGAGCACTTGCGGCCTACACCTGGACCAAAACGCCCGACCCCCTTTCCAGTTCTACCCACAGTGAAGCGTTGATTCATTCATTAACTATTTGTTGAGCATGTACTGTGTGCCAGTCCTGTAGATTGAGCAGCATAATGTTCAAGTCAGCCTAGATCTTACCCTTGTAGAGCTTACAGTCAAGTAAGGATGCAGTCATTAATCATATAGCTATGGCTGGCTGCAGTGGCTCAGCCTATAATCCCAGCACTTTGGGAGACCGAGGTGAGAGGACTGCCTCTCCCCTCAGAAGTTCAAGACCAGCCTGGGCAACTTGGCGAGACCTCTTCTCAACAGTAAATCTAAAAATAAGCCAGGTGTGGTTGTGCATGCCTGTAGTTCCAGCAACTTGGAAGGCCGAGGTGGAAGGATCGCCTAAGCCCAGCAGGTGGAGGCTGTGGTGGCCATTAGGGTACCACTGCACTCCAGCCTGGGCAACAGACTGAGACTCCAACTTAAAAATAATAAAATTATTATTATATATATATATTATTGTATAAAATTTATATTATTATATAAAATTATTATGTATACACACACACACACACACACACACACACACACACACACACACACATATATAGCTATTTAGTGTCAAGTGTAGAAAGCATCAAAAAGGAAGCATGAAACAAGATGGCCTGATTGAGCCAGGTCACAAGGGCAAGGGGAGTCAGGGAGGCTTCCTTGGCGAGGTGGCATTCAAGAGGGACTTAATGAACATGTGGATCTTAGCCAGTGCCAGGAGTCCCACCAGAGGGAAAAGCCCTGGGTATGAGGGACTCCACTCACTGACCACTGGACAGTGGGTCAGGGTGGCTGGATCACAGGAAGAGAAGGGAAAGGGGGCTGGCGATGATCTTTTGCATTAGAGGTGTCACACCGACTTCAGAGCAATGGGCACCCATCAGAGACATGGTTGGATTTGAGCTTTTCAAAAACCACTGCAACTTCAGGGCAAAGAATGCTTTGAAGTGTATCTGAGGGAATAAGGGGAGACCAGGGTAGTTTCTACTTGGATCACCCAGTGAAAGGTGGCGAGGGGGGTGGGCCTGGTGGGCACCTGGGGTGGGGCAGAAGTGAGCAGGTGCAGGGAAACCTCACGAATTAGGCTCAAGGGAACGTGTTGAGAGATGAGACAGGAAGCAACGTGGTGGGGGTGTCAGGACAACCTCCAGGAGGATGGTGATGGCACGTCTGAGACAGGCCATACCAGAAGAGGGCAGGTTTGAGCTGAGAGGTGTGAGCACCACACTGGATCACCGTGGAGTTGAGATGTGTGAGGCCACTTCCACTAAGGCAGCTACCAGAGGTAGGCAGTAGGGTGGCCTCAGTTTGTGGATGATCAGAGGTCAACAGAGACGTGGGAAGGAACAAAACTGAACAGAAGGGGGACACACCATGCAATCTTCTGGGCCGGGGGCTTGGTGGCTCAGCCTGAAATCCCAGCCCTTTGGCAGGCCATCACAAGTGGATTGCCTGGGCCTGTGGGTTAGAGACCAGCCCGGGTAACTTGCCGAGACCTCATCTCTACAATAAATCAAAAATTAAGCCAGGCTCGGTGACTCAGCCTGTAATCCCGCACCTTTGGGAGGCTGAGGTGAGTGGATTGCCTGAGCCCACGGGTTCGAGACCCATTTGGGTAATTTGGCGAGACCTCATCTCTACAATAAATCAAAAAATCAGCTGTACATGGTAGCGCATGCCTGTAATTCTGGCTACTTGGAAGGCTGAGTTGGAAGGATCGCTGGAGCCCAGCAGGTCGAGGCTGCAGTGGCCTGGAGCAGCCACTGCACTCCAGTCTGGGAGACAGAGTAAGACTCCAACTCAAAACAACAACAACAACAACAAAATAAAAAATTAGCTGGGTGTAGCAACGTGGGTCTATAGTTCCAGGTACTTGGGAGGCTGAGGCAGAAGGATCACTGGGAGCCCAGTGGGTCGACACTAGGGTGGCCGTAAGCGCACCACTGCATTCTAACCTGGGCAACAGAGTGAGACTCCAACTAAACAACAACAACAAAAAATCTCTGAAAGGGCCCCCATATTGGCAGCTACATCCTTGGACCACCACTGGAAAACGCTCTAGGCCATGTGATGTGGGGAACTCCTAGGGCTCATCCCAACTGCTCCCCTCCCAGGGACACTGCTCTGCATTGTCTGATGGCCAAGACCGTGAAAACACTTTTGCTTTGGTTTTGGTTTTTTCCCCCTCTGTTTTGTCCTGTGTAATTATTTCAGGTGGGAGGAACAATGGAGTCCCTACTACTCCATCTTACGAGGAAGCAGAAGTGCAGTGCAGTGACTGAGAGTTTGAGAATTCAGTGACAGCTTCAGAGCCTCTGCCTGTCGACCAGAAGAGGCATCCTCCTTGCTCCCAGTCAGGTGAACCCCCCACCTTCATAGGCATTTTTAAGATGGTCACATTAAATTATGGTACCACTCCTTCATGTCCCTGCCTGTGTCCCTCATACATCCATGTCCTTGCCATACCACAAGGTGGTGGTATGTATGCCCCTCTCTTGTGTTGGGCATGGTCACATGACTTGCTGATGTGATGTGGCAAAGCAGAGCTTTGCCACGTGCTTCCCAGCCGGTACTGAAAATCCAAAGCCCCTAGAGGAATGTGTCCTGGACTCTGCAGGCAAGTCTCTTCTGCCCATCCCAAGGGGAGCTTCTAACAAAATGTCATGATCATTATGTGAACCAGAATGGCAGAAGATGTCACTGAGTGCTTGTTTGGGTTCAGATATTGAGCATATGTCTCTGTATATACTGTATAGAGTACAAAAATTAAAATAATGTTGTATTGGTCCAAAAGTCAGGAGCACAGCAGTACTTCTTAGTGTGATTCAACTTGTCTGCCCAAGCAAAATGAAGCAGTTAAAATAAAATAATAAGATCATCACCAATATGAATGAACAGCTTAGGAGTAAAGCTTGGACACCAGGAGAAGCTGGACCTCTTGTCCTAGGTGCTCACCAGGCAGTGGCCCAGGGGACAGGGACCCAGGGCAGAATGGGCTTCATGGAATGGGGGAGGGTAAGGGGATTTGAGCCCAGGTCATGAGATGAGACTGACTGGCATCATCTTTCTGTTGGGCTTGTGGACTAAAAATACAATTCTAAGCCCCTTAATCAACTGAATGGATGTCCTCTTGGCCAAGGGGGCTCCAGAGAAACCTTAAAAACTGAGTTTCTAGTCATGATGGAACAGGAGACCAGACATGCCTCCTCATACCCCGTCTCTTTTATGACTTACACGCAACTGACTAGTATTAATGTTAAGACACGGATCGTAAGTGATGAAATGGACTTTTTGAGGCAATAATATACCACATTATTAACAAGACCTAAGGCCAAGCCAGGCAAGAGTTAAGTCATGTACCCCTACACTTAAAGAATAAACTATGTTCTAACATCCACAAGACGTTTCTTTTTACCTAGCAGCTAAACAAGCCTGGTCTTCAGAGAAGCAATGTTAAAATGATTAAGACTCGTCCAGCTTACAGACACTGCCTAACTGACCCCCTGGTTCCATAAACCAAAACTACAGCTGTGATTGGACAAGAGAGTGATTTCGGCAACTTTCTCCTGACCAGGAACCACCACCCGTGGACTGGTTCTGGTCAGCTTACAGAGGCGGCAAACTGAGTACCTTGGTGCCCCTACTTCACTTTTGGCGTAAAGGGCCTAGTTCTCTTGTGCCAGACAGTTAGCCAATTTGTAAATGCAAAGGAAAAATTACTGGAGAAAATTAACAGTGCTACTCCAGTGAACACACAAATGGTGAACAAATGAACAAATTCTATTGCTGATAAGGTAAAAGCTTGAGTGGTCTGGACAGAAGATCAAACCAACCACAATATTCCTTTAAGCCAAAGCCTAATACAGAGCAAGGTCCTAAGTACGTTCAATTATATGAAGGCTGAGAGAGGTGAGGAAGCTGCAGGAAATAAGTCTGAAGATAGTCGAGGTTGGTTCATGAGGCTTAGAAAAAGAAGCTATCTCCATAATATAAAACTGCAAAGTGGAGTAGCAAGTGCTGACATAGAAACTACAGCAAGTTATCCAGAAGATCTAAGATTACTGATGAAAATGGCTATACTAAGCAATATATTGTCTATGTAGAAGAAACAACATTCTATCAAAATCAGGATATCATCTAGGATTTCAAACCTAGAGAGAAGTCAGTAAGTGGCTTTCAAGAACAGGCTGACTCACTAGAAGCAAAAGCAGCTGGTGCCTTTAAGTTGAAATCAATGCTCACTTTCCACTCCAAAAATTCTAATGCCTTTAAGATTTACACTAAGCCGTGCTCAGTGGCCCAGTTTGTAATCCCGTACTTTGGGAGGCTGAGGTAAGTGGATTGCCTGAGCCCGCGGGTTCGAGACCCACCTGGGCAACTTGGCGAGACCCCCCCCCCCATCTGTACAATAAATAAAAAAATTAGCCAGGCGTGGTAGTGCATGCCTCTAATTCTGGCTACTCGGAAGGCTGAGGCGGAAGGATCGCTGAAGCCCAGCAGGTCGAGGCTGCAGTGGCCAGGAGCGGCCACTGCACTCCAGTCTGGGAGACAGAGTGAGACTCCAACTCAAAAAAAAAGACTTACACTAAATTTATTCCAACTTCACTCATAAAATGGAACAACTAAGCCTAGATGACAGCACATCTGTTTACAGCATAATTTACTGCATATTTTAAGAGTATTGCTGAGACGCACTGCTGAGAAAAAGAGGTTATTTTAAAAATATTTTTGATCATTGAAAATGTACCTAGTCACCAAAGCTCTGATGGAGATATACAAGAAAAGTTATGATGTTTTGATGCCTGTTAACACAACTTCCATTCTGCAGTCTGTGGAGAAATTTCAACTTTCAAGTCTTATTATTTAGAAAATGCATTTAGTAACGTTTAAGGGAATCTCTACAGCTGCCATAGTGATTCCTCTGATGGGACCTGAGAAAAGCAAATGAAAACCTTTTGGAAAAGACTCACTGTTCTAGATGTCATTGGTGACTCATGAGAGGAGATCAAATAACACCAGGAATTTAAAAGAAACTAATTAGGCTGGGCTCATTTGCTCAGCCTGTAATCCCAGTACTTTGGGAGGCTGAGGCAAGTGGACTGTCTGAGCCCGGGGGGGTTCAATACCAGCCTGGGCAACTTGGTGAAACTTAGTCTCTACAACAAATTTTTTTAAATAGCCAGGCATAGTAGCATGCACCTGTAGTTCTGCTACTTGGAAGGCTGAGGTGGAAGGATCTCCAGAGCCTAGCATGTTGACACTAGGGTGGCTGTGAGTGTGCCACTGCACTCCAGCCTGGACGACAGAGTGAAACTCGAAATAAAAAAAAAAAGAAAAGAAAAGAAAAGAAAGAAACTGATTACAACCCTCACATCTTTGAGGGGTTCAAGACTTCACTGCCATGAGTAACTTCAGATAGAGTAGAAATAGCAAGAGAACTAGAATTAGAAATGGAAACCAAGGATGTCACAGAATTGTTGAAATTTCATGATAAAACTGGAATGGATGAGAAGCTGCTTCCCAGGGATGAATGAAGAATCTAGTGGTTTTTATTGAGCTGGACTCAATGGCTCAGCCTGTAATCCCGTGCCTTGGGAGGCTGAGGTGAGTGGACTGCCTGAGCCTGCAGGTTCGAGACCCACCTGGGCAACTTGGCGAGACCTCATCTCTACAATAAATCAAAAAACTAGCCGGGTGTGGTAGTGCCCACCTGTAGTTCCAGCTACTTGGAAGGCTGAGGCGGAAGGATCGCCAGAGCCCAGCAAGTCGAGGCTGCGGTGGCCAGGAGCGGCTACTGCACTCCAGCCTGGGCGACAGAGTGAGACTCCAACTCAAAAAAAAGAAAGGGGTTTATTGAGATGGGGTCTATTCCCAGTGGAGATTCTGTGAGAAGAAATGAAAACAAAGGATTTAAAATATTATATAAAATTAATTGATAGAGTAGCACAAGGTTAAAGAGAAGTGACTCCAGTTTTAAAAGAAGTTTTACAGTGAATAAAGTGCTATCAAACAGCATCACATACTGCAGATAAATTGTTATGAAAGGAAGAGTCAACCAATGCAGCAAATTTCAGTTGTCTTATTTTAAGAAATTTCCACAGCCATCCCAACCTTCAAAAACCACTACCTTTGATCAGTCAGCAGTCATAAAATCAAGGTAAGACCCTTCAGAAGCAAAATGGCTATGACTCACTAAAAAGTTTAGATGATCATTAGCATTTTCAGGCAATAAAATATTTTTTTAGACATAATGCTATTGTACACTTAATAAGTTAAGTATAGTACAGGCATAACTTTTATAGCACTGGGAAACCATAAAGGTCATGTGACTCACTTTATGGTGATATTCACTCTCTTGCAATGATATGGAACCAAACCCGCAAGATCTCTGAGGTATACCTGTATATACCTGTACCTTATGAAATGTATATTAAAGAAAACAACAAATATATAGACAAAAAGAACAGCTTAATTAGACTAGACTACTTTAGACAAGAGAAAAAGAAATGCATCAAGGACCTAGGTGGACACACTAACATTTATTGAGCATCTACTGATTGCCAATCACCATGCTTAGTGTTCCATGTGTACTACACAGATAAGAGGCATAAACATGGTGAAAGGGAGATGCAGTATCCATATTACCCAATGGGGAAACTTCCCAGGTCATACAGGTAGGAACAGGTAAGAGTCAGCACCCAAACACAGGTTTATCTATTCCTACATCATCCAGAGAAGGAATAAGATCTACAGAAATTATAAAGCATTAGTCATCTTTACTTAAAAGTGGGCCACTTTTAAGGAAATACTTTATGGGGTAACCTCCTCAGGTGCCCTCCCACTCTGGGAGATTCTCTGTCCTCTCAATAAACCCTGCTTTCCAAAAGAAAGAAAGAAAGAACTTCACAAAATTTAGTAACTAAATAAAGCAAGTGACAGATCAAGGAAATGAAAATGCACTGTTTGTAAAAAAAAAAATGGCTGTTGAATTGTGTGGGGTTGTTCTGACTTTATGTAACAAGCCATTAAAAATGAATTAAAAATTTATTCACTCTCATTCCCTAAGGGACTTTGAAAATGAAAAAGACAACCATCTCTTGGAAATGATTTAGGTAGCATGTAGCCAAGCAACAAGGGTGGGGCAAAATGGCTCAAGAATTCCCTGCCAATTTTGATATTCCATGGTGACAGCTCACCAGGACAACAGTTAATCAGTTCCAAAGGTCCTATACCTTCCTTCCTGCCCATCACTCCATCGATCCAAACACCACCCCCTCCTCAGAGAAGGCCAAGGGCAGAAACAGATGAGTCATGAGAGATAGGACAGTGGCTCCAAAGCCACTAAAGCAAAGCCTCCAAAGATGAGCATAAACACAGAGGAAAATATAAGCAATAA
>NW_007231419.1:68193-92054 GCF_000164805.1 Carlito syrichta | reverse complement strand
CAAGGTCCACTATATGAGTGAGAACATGTGATACTCAGATCTTTGTTTCTGTAAGAGATCACTCAGTATTATAGACTCTAGTTCCATTCAGGTTGCTGTGAAATTCATGATTTTGTTCTTTTTCATGGCTGCATAGTAGTCCATCGTGTATATGTACCACATTTTTTTTAATCCAATCCTCCTTTGATGGACAGCATGGCTGGTTCCAGGTTCTTGCTATTGTGAACAATGCTGTGATAAACATACATGTGCAGGTAACTTTTTGATAGAGTGATTTGAGTTCTTCAGGGTATATTCCCAGTAGGGGGATCGCAGGGTCATATCGGAGGTTCATAACCATTCTAACATGCTTGAGGTGATGTTTCTTTGAGATTTTAATTTACATTTCTCCAATGATTGATAATATTGAGCATCTTTTTATACACTCATTGGTCATTTATGTGAGAAAATTCTATTTAGATCCTTTACCTATTTAAATTTATTTTATTATTGAATCATATGAGTTCCTTACATATTTTGGATATTAACCTCTTATTGGATATATGGTTTATAAATATGTTCTCCTATTTTATAGGTTGCCTTTCATCTTGTGGATTGTTTCCTTTGCTGTACAGAAACTTTTCAGTTTCAGGTAGTCCCACTTAGTTATTTTTGCTTTTATTGCTTGTGTTTTGGGTATCAAATTCAAAAAACCATTGCATTGACTAATGTGAATGAGTTTTCCTCTATGATTTAATCTAGAAGTTCCATGGTTTCAGGTCTTAGTTTAAGTTTTTAATGCATTCTGAGTTAATTTTTATGTGAAATACAAGAGTCTACATTCGTTATATGTTAAGGATTTCACTCTGTAATCTCATAAAATGCTCTGCACACTCTTCTATCATCTGTTGCTATATGCACTGCTTTCAGAATCTTAACAACTAGGTTCTGAATTAGAGTGACAGAAGGGATGGGACCACTTGAGACTTACATTTATTTCCATAATCTAGTGTTCACCTGTGTGGCTATTGAATGAGAAAATGAAGTTGAGATGTGTTGATAACAATAACACTATGCTAATAACTAGAGGAAGAAAAGTCATTGGGAAAAGGGGGAAAGGGAGCCTACCATTTGGTGTAGCCTGTGAGAGGGTTATAGGAAAGCAGTGGATAGCAGCTACAAAAATCTTGCCTTCATATTCTCCTCAGCCCTACATCTTCATGCTATTAATAACCTACTCCTTCCAATGCAAATTCTGAAACATAGAAAGTCCCAGAGAGACCAAAATCATAGATTCCTGGTCACTGTTAGTGTGGAAGAAGGACCAAGGACTCACGAACAAAATAATCAAACCACATTCCCCCATTTTCTCTCCTTTACACAGATCTCTATAAGACATTAGAGACAGCTAAGTGGTCAGGGGAGGAGAAGTAATGTGGTCAGTAAAACATGGAAGGAAAACTTTAGGGATGATGTGGTCTCTTCAAGCAGCAGAAATCAGGGGGTTAAAGACATATCAGGACAAGAAACTGAAGAGATAAAAGTTATTTATTAGGAATGCTTAATAAAATAAAACACAGCATAAATCCAACCCCCAAATCAAACCTCCACTTGAATCCTGTCCTAAGGTGTGACTAAGATATAGAGAGCAAGGGCTGTTCCCCACATCCATTAGCTGCTTGAAGCCTCACCTTCCTTCATGGAGTTCAATATATAGGTCTATTTCCTGAAGGTTTGAACTAAACACTCATTTCTTTATGTCTTAAATGTCTTGCCCCTCCATGTACCCTTTTGAATGAGAGATTCAGAAATAATTTAAATACACCATTGCAATGAGAATAATTGTTCTTTATTAGGCAGAAGCCAGATGATCAAGGCCCTTCATAATATCCCCGTTTAGTAGTTGGGTTTAGGGGACAAAGGGACCTTGAATAAGAATGAGACAGCAGGAAAGGGAGCTCAGTGGTACTTGTGAGCCAAGGCAGTAGCCACACCAGCCACCACCTTCTGATAGGCAGCCTGAACCTGCGGGGTGAATTCTTTGCCAAAGTGGTGGGCCAGCACACACACCAGCACATTGCCCAGGAGCTGCGGGGAGGAAACACGAGGTTTAAACATGATTAGTAGAGGGCCCAGCTTGGACTCGGAGAATTCCAGCCACATCTCAAACCATGCTTATGATTTTAACTGTAAAATAAAAGCAAAATGATAGCTGGATCTTAGTTCCTACTACCAATACGAAACCCCGATATCAGTCACCATTTATAAGCAGAAATATTCTCCCCTATTGCCTTAACTTAAAAACTAAACGATCACATTTAGAATGCTGCAAAGGAGCATGGTACATTTTATAATCTTTGTCTTGAAGGGGAGAGCATAGAGAAAATGAGAAATAAAACAAACAAACGAATGAATAAAGTATTTTTTAAATTACAAATCCAAAATTATCTTGATTTGATCAATATACAATGTATACATGTATCAAAATGTCACACTGTATCTCACAGTAGGTGCAATTAGTATATGTAAATTAAAAATGAAATAAAAATATAGTAGGTCAATTATACATATACAAATAAGCACACATATATGCCAAATAATAACATTCTAGGCAGAAATGTAAATGCTTTGAGCTGTTTTTTTGTTGGTGGTGGTCACCTAAGTTATCTTGAAGATGTTTCCTTTTGAAAAAATGAAAAGTTAAATTATTGCTAAAAAATAAATTACAAAAAAAAAAAACCCACAAGAATTACACAAGAAAAAACAATGACTGTGAGCACAGAATTAAATAAATTAATGGTCCTGAGGGGGGCACAGTGATGCAATCAGATGTCTCTTTCCTATTCTAAACGGCCCTCACACCTATGCCCCTTCCCCATAACACAAACTTAACCACAGGAAAGAAGAGGAAGGAAAACATCAAAGATTCCATAGACTTACCCTGAAATTCTCAGGATCCACGTGCAATTTGTCACAGTGCAGCTCACTCAGCTTAGCAAAGGTGCCCTTGAGGTTGTCCAGATGAGCCATGCCGTCACTAAAGGCGTTCAGCACCTTTTTGCCATGGGCCTTGACCTTAGCATTGCTCATAACAGCGGCAGGAGTGGACAGGTCCCCAAAGGAGTCAAAGAACCTCTGGGTCCATGGGTAGACGACCAGCAGCCTGAGGGGGTGAGAGGAACCCACAGGACAGAGAGTCAGTGCCTGTCAGAAAGTCAGGAGACTGCTCAGTCTCCACATGCCCAGCTTCCATTTCTCCTTAAGCCTGCCTCATAGCCATGATACTGACCTGCCCAGGGCCTCACCACCAACATCTTCCACGTCTACCTTGCCCCACAGGGCAGTGACGGCGGCCTTCTCTTCAGCAGTCAGATGCACCATGGTGTCTGTTTGTGGTTGCTGGTGAACACGGTTGTGTCAGAAGCAAGCGTGAGCAGCAGCTGGCCCTGCCCTGCCTTTTATGCCCAGCCTTGGCTACTGCCCTTACTGCTCCTGGGAGCAGATTGGCCAAGCCCAGGGTGGGGCTCTGCAGGGTGAGGCCTGAATGATGACAGCTGTACCTGTCCTTGGTAGTTCTGGTACTGGCTTAGAGGTCTAATTTCAACCTCTCCTTCTAAATAGTTCTTGGTCTCATCTCAATGGCATAAATTGCCACTGAAAACATCCTCCTTGGCAAGTTTTTTTAATATAATTTGTGGAATCACAGCCTGGTAAACATATTAGATATTGCTAAGTCAATTTTTGCATAACACAATTGAGGAACTGAGGCAAAGAAAGTGAAAGAAATTTGCCTGCTGATGTTCAACTTTAGAGTATATGGCTAGCTCTCTTCTTACATCTTAAGAAAATGCAAAATCTTTACAAAGACAGAATGAATGAAACTTCTACCTTTGTTCTAAGTATTTCTTCCTTCTGGTTTGTATTAAATCCTGGTAAGAAAATAAATATTGCCAGGCTCGGTGGCTCAGCCTGTAATCCCACGCTTTTGGGAGGCTGAGGTGAGTGGATTGCCCGAGCCCACGAGTTCGAGACCTGCCTGGGCAGGTGAGACCTCATCTCTACAATAAAATCAAAAAATTAGCCGGGCATGGTAAGGCGCGCCTGTAATTCTGGCTACTTGGAAGGCTGAGGTGGAAGGATTGCCGGAGCCCAGCAGGTGGAGGCTGCGGTGGCCGGGAGCGGCCACTGCGCTCCAGTCTGGACGACAGAGTGAGACTCCAACTCAAAAAAAAAAAGAAAAGAAATATTTATTCATTCATTCATTTGCTATTGTTGTTTTGGTTTTCTTAATTTGGTTATCTAGCACAAGAAATTATGTTTACTAAGTAGAATAAGTATGAATCAAATGTGTCCTATCCCATAATTACTCTATTAAGTTTTAGGGATCCAGAGAGAAAAAAGAAACAGACCTCTCAATGCAGTAAAAAATATAAATAAGTAAAATCAATCACAAGCCAAAGTTGTTACTAACCTTGGGGTAAGTAATGGTTTCTAATGGGGGCTAACAGGAGGCATCTAACGGTTTCTGCTTGAACAAATCAGGGAATTTCCTAGGGTAACAGAGAAGCTTCTGTGACTTGGAAGTAGGAAGATAGAAAGGCATTCTAGCCTTGACTCTTAGTATTTTTTTCTTAAGCCACTGAGAATGTTGTCTTTTAGAATTATTTCTTGGATTCATATTCCCGTTTCTCTACATATTTTTGTTTGGTTAAAACTACTTCTTATTAAAATTTTCTCTTCTATCTCCATAACTTTTCCAATATCCTCCTCCTTCCCACCCTTTAATCCTCTGTGTAATAATCTAACTTCTCAAGCTAGGAATAACTTCTGAAGTGTAAAGTTCTGCTCCTTCCATTGAAAGATACAATGAAAACACCACAAGCAAGCAAGTGTTTCTGACCTCAGGGTAGTATCTTAGTATTTCCTGAGGGCCCCACTAGTTGTTCTCTTCATTTGCTATCATCGTTAACTTCTGAACCACTCCCCTTGCTTAAATTCCCAAGTCCTTTCAGCAAGAAAAAGACCATATTTCTTTTGCTTTCCATGTTTCTCCTACCTTAAAGACTTCTTATCCTTTTAGCTTTAACACTTTGAAACTCCAATCTCAAAGATACATCTAGATTAACAAGATGAAAGATGATTTTCTCTTTGAATTTTTCCAAGGAAATTCAAGAATTCTTATTTCCATTGCTCTAGTTTCCAAAGAGCTTTCTTTGTAATTGCTAGATAAATAAAGATGTCTCATCCTTTTTGCCTGTCTCAACCCCATCTTGTACTTGTGAAAAAATTCCACTGTGATTATTCTCAGACAAGTAGGAAGAGTATGGTTTTTCTCTGACTATATAGAGTTTGGGTATATGATTTAAAAGGTGAAAGACATAGTGTTTGAATTTTTTTTGTATTTATTATTCTCTAGAGTCCTGGAGCAATGGTCTAATAATTCTCGTATTCCTGAGAAAATATTTTATATGTTGAATTTAGAGGTAGGGGAGTGACAAAAAAATGGTCTTTGCAATGTTTTGGGTGTTAAAAAATTTTTGACTTGACCTTTAGATTTGGGGTTTGATTTTATTAAATTCAAGCCTGCATTAACTTTGTTATTGTTTTACATTCAGACTTTTCAAGAGTCTATTTTATACCCCTGATGTCAGAGACACGTATGTGTGAAATAAGGCATTCTGGGGAAGTTTGGATATGTCTTTTATGAGAATCTCATGTCATTAAAAAAATAAAGCCCACAAATCTTACTAAAGCATAATATAGGATATGTTTATATATTTTTTTAAAGAACCAAATTTTCATGGCTACAGTTTTAAAACCCTGATTGGTAGAAATTGTCACCTTATTAAAAACATTTACTATTTCTTGTGTTCATAAATGGTTTTCCTAAATTCTTCTATGTTTTTTCCTTCCTTAATATTTGGCCTATGGGCCACTCTCATTTGCAGGCAACAACTGCAGGCAACGTAGTGATTGCTACTTATTATGACTAGACTTTTCCTTTTATTATGCATTTATCTACAGGAACAAGACTGCAAGTTATGATAAGGTTATTAAAAGCTCAAACATACCAGGTAAAAATAAGTCATAAGAAATGATAAATAATGACAAATGTGGCTATGTTCAGAGCTTCAGGCTCAAATCTACATCAGGATTTAAAGATCCTGGAAAGCGACTTAAGCTCACTACCATCCTTACAGTTGGGAGCATGTTGTGAACGAGTCTCGTAGCATATCTGCCATACTGTGATTTCAGCTCCACAGACCACTAAACATTCACATGCACACACATATGCACATTACAAGTCCTCAAAAGAAAGACAGAGAGAGAAACAAAGAGGCAGTATATTTCCTTTACTCCAATCTGTTAATCTTCCTTAAATCCTAATGTTCTATACCAAAATGAGCCCAGTCTGAGTATAATTCAGAGGATGAATATTAACTTACTTCAGAAGAATCCGCCACTCATTCATAGAGGTATGATGTTGAGATTTGTTTCAAAGACAGCACTCAACTAGAATAATTTTGTTCCTATTCTAATGTTTTATCTTAAATTTGCCAAGTGGAATATTTTAGCAATAGAGACTATATTTTCTTGGATCAGGTATATTCTAGTTACTTGTTAGTCTTCTCTCTAAGATGTACTTCAACTTACTATCTGCTCATAATTAATTAACTACTTAAAATAAAATTAAAATGCTTTAAGGCGAGCAGACATCATAGAAACAAACCAAATACACACAAAGTATTTTGAAAATAAAATAGTTTAATTCATTTTAAAAAGTCAGATTTCTCACTAAAAAGCAATAAAGTCACCATAGATACAACTTTGCTAAAGTATATACCTTATTATTAAGGAGCAATTGATATTTGAGTCCATAACGTGTACATTAATATTTCTTCCGTTGGGCTCAAGTTTTTATTCAGAAAGTGTTTTTTTTAAATTTCATTAAGTGCACTATGGTGTTAGTTCATGAAGTGCAAAAGAGGCAGTTTTCCCCAAAGTTAAATGTGAGAGTGCACCTCTTTGAAGTAGAATCTTGGCTTCAGTCTGGTCACACATAGAAACAGTAGGCATAATTCATAAAGGCAAATTTTCGGGGCATTGCTCTAAGACTCAAGAGGTGGCTAACCTATGAAACTATTACAATCAATTCCATTGATATTAAATTATTTTACATAGACACGTTTATGGACTCAAACCTACAATATTACTGTTATTACTGTATTATCTCTCTTGCTTTCCCTTACACACACACACACACACACACACACACACACACACGCACACTCATGTTCAATGGAATATATTGATCTTAGTCTATAAAACAACACCATAGGAAGATTTTTAAAATTTGGCAAATTATCAAATAAAATTAAAATCAAATCTCAAGGAATTAATTCCACTCCTACACTTTTAGAGAAGCTCTACTCTTACAAAGAATGAAAATAACAGAGTGCTAAGTTTTTTCCATGACTTTCTCAAGCACAAATTGAAGCTGTGATGCCTGTTATATAGCAATTGTATATGCTTAACACAAGACCCGTCCAGATGATGGAATTTGACTTCTTTAGCATTTTAATTTTTAGGCTCAACTTTTTGCCTAGATTCATCAACTACCTCCAGAGATGGGGGAATAGAAGAGGGTACAGACCATTTGGAGAAAAGAAGAGTAGTTTATTTTCTTCTTTCAAGATCATAATGTCCACAATCTCTCTTATACTCTTTCAAATATTCTAAAACTATCTTCGCCTAACATCTAATTCTTATAAGGCTATCTCGATGTTTAGGAGTGTAAAAGTAATCTTCCTAAAACTGCCCTGGAGTAGCTCTGCTTCTGGAAGGTGAACAAGTGGCTCTTAACGGTCCTTTTCAGATATAATGGTTGCTCAGTATCTATTATATACAGTAATCTAGGAAGAAAAATAATATGGATATGAAAGAGACTCCGCCTTCAGGAATTGGTATTCAAAGTCACTGCAGTGAAGACAATAAGTTGCAATGCACTGTCAGCATATCCTGGCAGTACAGAGTTAGTATGAAAGCTCCTTTAGACACAATAAAGGTCCTTTAGACACAATAAAGCAGCAAGTTTTGCTGAGGTGATCAAGCAAGGCTAAAATAAATCAAAAGGAATATGACATAGATTTAAGAAAATGCATATAAGTTAGGAGATTCTAAAAATACTTCTGGTTTCAACAATGGCAAAAATAGTGCTCAAAGAAAGACATTTTACTACCTAAAATCAGAAAGTTAATGACTACTTAGGGTTGTTTACTTTCCTGCATGCTTCTTCATTGTATATTGTAATACTAACACAAAAGGAATTCTATGTGATGGTCTCATTATCCACATTGTTCTCTAGTCCCAGAAATTCTAAAACAAGAAATAATTATTCATTTATTTGCTGGTTATTTTATTGAATAAATATGCACTTACAGACTATGGACTCGCAAAATACAAGACACAATAGGCAACATGCAAGGTAGTAAAAATAGGCAGAAAAGTCTATAAAGCACGAAGCGTGTGCAAGTGTGTATGTGTGTGTGTGAGAGAGAGAGAGAGATGGATGAGAAAAAATATTTTAAAAGGGTGAAGGGGAAGGTTTTGGAAAGATTTCCTTAGGCATTACTAGAAAGGTTATTGAGGCTGGGGTCAAGAGAGTTCACAAATAATATGTGAGCATTGAATCTTGCCTACAATGGAGCAGAGGTGAGAGGGAATTGTTTTTGGAGGTATTTTGAGTCAAGTAAGAAAGACAGGTTATTTATTAGAGCAGGGACCCCTGATGGGGTACCATATTATGGATTAAAAAGTTCAGGAAAAGGAAGTAGGAAAAAAGGGAACATAACAAAACCTTGAGCAATCATTATGCCTCTAATTGAGCACATTATTACCCTCAGTAATTGTTGGAGACGTATCAAAGTGTTAACCTTGAGGCCATGTCTCACGTTTGAAGTCCCCAATAGAGCCCCTGCTGTGCCAATATCCTCTCTATTTAAAATAAACTGGGCCAATACCCATTTTTTTTCCTGTCCTTATCCTAGCTCAGATTGATCCTAGGTTATTCTCACCAGTAAATATTAAGTACAGATATGCATGTATGTTTATAACATGTATATATTATATACTTAAGTACATGGGCCAGGCTCGGTGGTCCAGGCTGTAATCCCAGCACTTTGGGAGGGCAAGGCGAGTGGATTCTAGACACATTTTATGCTTTGGAGGTAGAAGTGCCATCCATTAGTGTCTGTGTATGTCCCCTTCCTTTTCTTGTTTCCCTTTAGCTTTTTGTATAATACACAAGAACTCCCTATCTGTAGACCCTCAGTGACTTTCTCATATCTTATTTTATATTCAGACTAAAATATAAAATAAATTAAATGAATCCAGACGTTGAGCTGAAAGTTCTTTATTAGGCAGGAGCCATACCCTTGAAGTAGGCATTATTCCCCCAAGTTTGGAAGATAGAATCTAGGGAAATAAGGTCTTTCAGTGGTCACCAGGAAACAGAACACAATATTAATGGTACTTGTGAGCCAGAGCAGCAGCCACACCAGCCACCACCTTCTGATAGGCAGCCTGCAGCTGTGGGGTGAATTGCTTGCCAAAGTGGTGGGCCAGCACACACACCAGCACGTTGCCCAGGAGCTGTTGGGAAAAGGTAAAAAGATACATATGTATGGTTAACAGATAAATCAAGATGGGCTTCTGAGAAACTGGGCCAATACCCATTTTTTTTCCTGTCCTCATCCTAGCTCGGATTGATCCTAGGTTATTCTCACCAGTAAATATTAAGTACAGATATGCATGTATGTTTATAACATGTATATATTATATACTTAAGTACATGGGCCAGGCTCGGTGGTCCAGCCTGTAATCCCAGCACTTTGGGAGGGCAAGGCGAGTGGATTGCCTGAGCCCGTGGGTTCGAGTCCAACCTGGGCAACTTGGCGAGACCTCGTCTCTACAATACATAAAAAAAAAAAATAGCCAGGCACGATGCCACACGCCCATAGTTCTGGCTACTTGGAAGGCTAAGGTGGAAGGATTGCCAGAGCTCAGCAGGTCGACCCTGGGGTGGTGGTGAGCGTGCCACTGTACTCCAGCCTTGGCAATGGAGTGAGACTCCACTGCAAAAAAAAAACAAAATAAAGTATATAGCATATGCATGTGTATACGTATATAAAAATGAGTTGATTAATTAGAGTGATGATGGGCTGTCTCTTAGCAATGACTGCTACCCCACTTTCAATATAACCTTCTAATCTTTCATTCTCTAATATTCACTTTCTTTTCCTTTTATTTCCATTTACTTCCAACTGTATAAAACTCCAATTATTTTTTTAAAAATACAATTAGTAGCCTCTAAAACAGCATCTTATGCCTCTCTGCCTTGCGTTGGATTCTCCTTCCATTCCTATTTGTTAAGGACAAAATAATTTTTTCCAAGTGTGGTTAGGGAAAAAAAATATTGAGGGGTTGTTGGCAAGGAGAAAGAAGCAAAAGATATAATATTAAATTAAGAAATTCATAGAAAAACAAGGTGGTAAGAAAAAAACATACAGAATATTGAAAGAAGAAAATAATAAATATTTGAAATGTATTAAATGGTGAAATAAAGTAAAAAGGAATATGAAGGAAGAGTAGACAGATAAGTATAAGAACTGGAGGGAAAGACTCAAAAGCAAAAGGACAAAGAAGAACATCTCCTGGACTTACCCTGAAGTTCTCAGGATCCACATGCAGCTTGTCACAGTGCAGCTCACTCAGTTTAGCAAAGGTGCCCTTGAGGTTGTCCAGATGAGCCATGCCGTCACTAAAGGCATTCAGCACCTTCTTGCCATGGGCCTTGACCTTAGCATTGCTCATAACAGCGGCAGGAGTGGACAGGTCCCCAAAGGAGTCAAAGAACCTCTGGGTCCATGGGTAGACGACCAGCAACCTGAGAGGGTGAGAGGAACCCACAGGACAGAGAGTCAGTGCCTGTCAGAAAGTCAGGAGACTGCTCAGTCTCCACATGCCCAACTTCCATTTCTCCTTAAGCCTGCCTCATAGCCATGATACTGACCTGCCCAGGGCCTCACCACCAACATCTTCCACGTTCACCTTGCTCCACAGAGCGGTGACGGCGGCCTTCTCATCAGCAGTCAGATGCACCATGGTGTCTGTTTGTGGTTGCTGGTGAACACGGTTGTGTCAGAAGCAAGCGTGAGCAGCAGCTGGCCCTGCCCTACCTTTTATGCCCAGCCCTGACTCTTGCCCTCCCTGCTCATGTGAGCAGATTAACCTAGGATATGGCAGAAATTGATTGGTTTGTGAGAATAAAAAAATGCACCCTCATTCCACTGCTCCCTTCAATTTACCCTGAGATAAGTTGTTTTTGTGTTTTGACTCAGAAACCTTGTCCTCCTCTATTTATCTCCCAACTGCATCTCCCTCTGCAGTTGTTTCTAAAAATATACTCCTAGTTTCAATTACACATAAATGTTTGAGCCTGATACAGTGAAGTCTTAGAATTTAATTCATCTTATTCTGTCACTTTTTACTTGAGAAAACAGGCTTATAAAGCAGAAGTGTTAAAAAGTTGACTCTATAGAAAGTTCCTCTTTGTCTCTAGACATTTTTGCAAAAAATAATTTTTAAAATGGTTGGAATGGATTAATAAGTTGCCATAGTTTTAATTGCCCACTTCTTCCTTTTTTGAGTAGATCCTTCTAATAATAAAATTCTTATGTTTTTTTCTTTACTGAAAAAAATGTCCACTAAAAGAACAAAAAATAAAATAAATAGTGTCTCTCTACCAGGTACTGAAATTGGTTTGGGGAACCTGGATTATAAAAGGAATATTTTAATATGCAATAAAGATAAACACCTTATACCTATAACATAATTGTTTCAAGTGATGATATTATTGAGAAAGAATGTAGAAGAAGTGCAAAACAGATTTACCATATTCAGTCAGATTATGCCTGATGAGGTTTCTGATAAATTGTTAGTACAGAATTTTTACAACTGGGCTAAAACAAAACAAAGCAAAATAACAACAACAACAACCAAAAGTGGAGTTAGACTTAGGAATAAAGATTCTGAGGGCGTTTTACTCCTTCACTTTCAAATTAATGCTACAATACACACCAGCATGATAGGGAGGAGGGAGAGAGGGAGAGAAGGATGGAAATAAAGAAATCTGTGCTCTCCAAGTGCTCACAATTTAGTATAGGGGAATAACCATGTAAACTGTTCAAACTCAGTCTTCTTTCACAAAATTGTATGATTTTATTTATGTGTAGAATCCTAACATTACTCTTGCAAGCATGGCCCTCTTCTTGTGTTCTTAAAAGAACACAGTAGGACTAGTGATTAAAAGATAGGGACAGTGTGGCAATAAATATTTGCATGCATACCTAATGGAATACTATGCAGCCATAAAGAAAAACAAAATTGTGAACTTCTCAGCTACTTGGAGTTGGAGACCATCATGCTAAGTGAACTATCACAGAAACAAGGAACTTAATACCACATTTTCTCACTTATAAGTGGCCCTGAACGCTAGTCACATTAACACAAGGGTAGCATTGCCAGTCTCTGGGCACTGCAAGAGGAAGGAGGGAGAGAGGACAGTGGGGGACACGTGATAACACAAAACATACCTGGTCCACTACCAAGAGGAGTGAGGATCAGTTAGAAGCCCAAACTTCATCTACATGCAGCCTACTTATGTAGTTAATCCTCACTTGTACCCTACATCTTAATAATAATAATAATTACAGCAATGATAAAGTTAGGGACAAATTTAAGTAGGACTGAATTACTGATTGCATTTAAGAAAATAGAAGAAGCCAAAAAGACTTTGAGTCTCTGGTTTTGGTGAACAAATATATGGGTACCAATTGAATGAAATTGAAAATATTAGAAGAGAAACTGTTTAGGTAGAAAAAGTGAAATACCCATGCTGAGTTCAGGTGTCTATAGGACACCCATGTAACTGAATTCAGTGGACAGTTTGATGTATGAATTTGTCACTGAGATCAAAGTTTAGAGCTGGAAATTAGACTTGGAAAATAGGATTATACAGGATGAATTTAAGAATCTATATATAATTATAATATCCAAGAATGAGTGTGATTAATACAAAGCTGAGTGGATCAAGGAAGAACTTTAATGAACACCAACATTTAATGCAAAATCCCAAGGTAATGTAAAATAAGATAAAGTCCCCAAATTGCCCAATGATTTTAGATCTCTTTATTGACTTTAATTAGTCCAATGCCAATTTTGGCTAGTATGGAAGTCAAGTTACTGTTGGTTTCAGAGTAAACAGGAGGATTTTGGAAGTGAAAAGCTTAAATTTAACCAAAAAAAAAAAAAAAAAAAAAGGAGAAAGGAAAGAAGGGGACATATGTAAAGAGAATGGGCTTCAAAATATGGAAGAAATAATAAGGACTCTATGGCCATGCAGACATGGCGTTCAATACTTCTACTTGTTTTACCAGCTTGCTAACCTGAAAAAAATTACTTTAATTATCTGAACTTTAGGAAACTCAAAGTAAACTCAATAATCAATCCCAGTGACTGAATGAATTAACTACACTAATCCTACTTTACTGTCTTGCAAAAGGTAATCGAACCTAATTTATAATGTTTAGATAATAACCTTCAAGAAATATATTCATATGCCTATAGCACAAAGTTTGAGAGGCATATTTTAAGTATCAGTAAGTGACATCGTTAATGTTATTTTTGCTTCTCAAATACCAGTGTTATCCAGGATTCTACTTTCAGATCACTTTTCTTGAATTCCTTATTTCTATATTATCTCATTAAAACATGAATCATTGCATTGATTATTTCACACTATAATTATTCACTTACTATACACATCTTGGTTTCCTTCTGTCTATTGATTCCCATTCTGCTCTCAAATGTATTCCTCAGCCTTCCCATGATGTTCTGTATATTTGGAGAATTGAGATTTTCCAGGTTCCCTCACCCCTTGAGCTCCATGTGTGTTCTGCTGCGGTAAACACTGGCTAAAGGAAGGCATAAGCAAGATTGTTTTTGCCTTCCTCTCTCTCTGCCTGATTAGGTCTCCAATAGCTGACAGTCTCTTTTATGATTCCCATTTGACAGTTCTGGCTGTCTCCAGGGAGTCTTCACTGTCTTACTCACTCCACTACATTTCTGGTTCTGGACCCTGGTAGTATAAACATTTCCTCCCTCGTTCCTTCTAGGCCTAGGAGTGAAAGAAGCTGTCTAACTTGCTAACGTCTAGATTGCTGCATTGTACCCTATTTCACTCAGACCACATGTATAACTTGGTTTTCAGTTAGAAAACAAAAATAAGTTCATTGAAATGACAGCTAACAGACTACTCCATAGGCAGAGCAGCCTGGACTAGTCTGTAGGAAGCACAGCCTAGCTATTCAAACATGTTTTAACCAACTAGCTGTATTTAATTATCTATTGAAATAACTGACCATGGTTTATGGGTTTTTTTTTTTTTTTTGATGGATTCTAACTGATATACCAAATTAACTGATTTTTATACTATGTCTTATTAGTATTTGAATTTCTAATGTGAAAACACATTAGAAAAGTATTTCACATTTGCACATAATTTTGATCCAACATACTTGTTGGCTAATCCAACTATAGGAGAGAAAATTAAGGAAAAAAATTTCAGCAACTGCATAGAGGCAGAGAAAGAAACCTCATTATTTATAAATACTAAAATATCATTTTAAACTAATATTTCCTCATTTTAAGGCTCAGAAAAACTTTTCTAGGAGTAGTGAAATAGTCCTAATGTAGAAAAATACAGTTCTAATCTTGAAATAACTTTTTCATTCCTTCATTTCCAAATAGTAGGGAATAAAAATTTACAAGATAAAATCTGTGCCATAAAGGAGGTTAATATTGAGTGGTGGAAATACTCAATAAGCAAATTAGGTCCACTAATAGAAAAAGTACTAAGTTTTTTAAAACAGAAAGAGACCATAAATGTAGCAGAGTTTATAGACATGGCTTTCAACCCAGTTAAAATAAGGAGAAAAATGTCTTCTTAGTTGAGATGGCATTTAAGTCAAGACTTAGAGCATAAATACGTGAGAGATTGGGCAAAGTGAGAGAGAAAAGTCACCCACAGTGAATGAACAGCATGCACAAAGCTAAAGGAATCATACGTGAAAATCCAAATTCTCTCCATTGACTGGGGTAATTTTGTCAGTGCATTTAAGTAATCATCTGTGACAGTGTGTGTTCTTATGTTTGCATGGAATATTGATGCATGGGACACACAAAATTGTATAGGTATATATACATACTTCTGAGTGTATACCAGAGAGCGTCTATGTTGCTACAAGACTGTGTGCCAATATCCATGTTTTATGTCAGTTTTGCATGCTCTTCTTGTGTACCAAAGTGTATATTTATGTGTTCATAAGTAAAGGTGTATGTGAGAATTGCTCAGTGAGAAATGAAGAATAACTAACATAGGAATTTGAACCCCCATCTTAGTTTAGAAGACAGCTTGACCTAATAAGCTGATTCTTGAATTTCAGTTTTTGAAGTTGCCATTTGCTCACATGAGTGGTCTTTTATTTTCACCAAGTATCGATTGGCTTCAATGCTGATTGCTATTAATATAGATAAATATAAAATGAAACAAACCATAAAAAGCATATATATATATTAATTCTCTATGTATATAGATATAAAACAAAATAATCAAATCATCACCATTAAAAACAATAACATTATATATTTATGAAAGGAGAAAAATAGAGAAAGAAAGACTGGGAGAGATTCTGTACCCGGTAGTGTGATAAAGACTTTACAAATTTTAGTTCATTTATTTCTCGCAAACATATTTTAAGGAAAATTAACATGATAAATCAGTAAGACTTTAGAGAATTAGAAATATGTTGCAGATCACAGAGTTAGTAGATGGCGTGCAAATAAAAACCAAGTCAGTCAGTCCCTATGCCTTAGAGGTTGGTCCCTCTTAATACTATTGTAGGGCAAGATGGCAACAGGACAAGTCCAACTATTAAGATCTCCACGGGGGGTGGATCCTGAGGGCAGTTCCACATGCCCATGCAGCCTCCGCCTACTTGGGGGGTGGCTGCTGTGACCAGTCCCATGCAGCAAACTGCCTCCTTCGCATTGCAGTCTCTGCAGGCAGTTGCTGCTGTGGTGGTTGCTGGGTGCTGAACAGTTGCTGTTGTTGTGGCTTTTGGCTGTGGCCCCCAGGAATTCCCAGCTCCCTGCTTGACCCCAGGGCACCATGGTACACCAGCTGCAGCACCCAACGGCCTCGCTGATTCCTAGTGCCTGATGCTGGACACACACCTTCGTCGCCCATCATCATAGCTGATCAACTGGGGTCCCGGTGAGTGGAGAGAAAGGATCTTAGAAAGTCACCCACTGCAGCCATTTTCCAGGCAGAGATTCACATTGCCCCACTCATCTCTGTGCAGCCTCCACCTTGTTTTCTAAGATAACCTCGCCAAAACAGAAGACAGAAGCCCCTCCCCTAGGCTGAATCAAACACTGACAACTCAGTTCTGTGTGGCAGACATTTCACGCAGCAAGCCAAGGGAACTGACCTAAACTATGAATAACCCTGTTTACCTGCAATGAGAGCAAAGTGGGGGGCAGCTAGAGATAAGAGCTGAAAGACTTTAGACACTCAGGAAAAACCCCAGAGCTAGTCTGGTTTCTTATTTTGATTTTTTACTTTATTCTTTTTACTTTTTGTTTTGTTCATTTTTGTTTGCTTTTTGATTTAGACTATCTTTGTATTGGGGAAGAACACATCAAAAAGCATGGTTTTATTGGACTGTCTTTGTATGATTATCAGTTTGCTTTAGGGAATTTTCTTTGTTTGTCTGTTTTTTACTCTTTCTGGCCTTGTGTCTCTTTTCATTCATTAGTTGGTATGTATGTTTGTTTTCCCCCTTACTCTTCTATCTCTCCAACTTCCTCTTGACGCCCCCTTCTCCCATTATTTTCCTTCTTCTTACCTCCTTTTTTTCCAGGGAGAAAACCTAAATCCCACTGCAAGGGCAGATTGTAAGGCAGTGGGAAGTGGGTTCCAGGGTACCCATATACCTGTCGGTGGATACTGGGATCTGCAGATAGATTCTGAATCACAGTTCCCCCCTCAATTAAATCTCAAAACTGCAAAAAGCACTGCCCCCAACCCACAATCAAGCCTCAAAAATGAACAAAGCCAGAGGATCCTCATAAGGAAGAACAGGAGATTGAACAAAAAGAAGTAAAAGCAACCCCACAGTCCTTGAAGAACAGAATTAAACAAGGGGAGGGAAACGGGAAGAGAAAAATCCACACAAATGAAGAAAAAACAAAAGAAGCATTGGGTCTCTCACAAAGCCCTGGGAGGTCAGACACCAAGAAAACAGACTTCGGAATGCAAACAATGAAGAGACCCCAGAATGACTGACCTCAAACTACAAACCCAGATGTCAAGACATTAATAGAGAGATTAAAAAGAATTGAGGAGAGACAAAAGAAAACTAGGAAGGAGTTGATAACTGACATACCAGTAGTAAAGAATACTGTGAATGAAATAAATAACAAAATAATAAGCATGGAAAGAGAATTAGCCAAGCAGAAGAAAGAATCTCAGAGCTTGAGGGCCAAATATAGAACTAACCCAAACTGTCAAAAACATAGAAAAGAAGCTTAAAAAGACAGAACAAAACCTTCAAGAGATGAGTGATTACTTCAAGAGACCGAATCTAAGAGTAATTGGACTTCCTGAGGCAGAAAGAAAGACAGAGACCACCCTGGAACAAACATTCCATGAAATTATTCAAAAAAGTCCCTCTTCTTATCAGTGATGCAAAAATGCAAACATAAGAGATTTATAGAACCCCTGCAAGACAACATATGAGAAGATTAACTCCCAGACACATAATAATTCACTTAAACAAAGTAGGTATAAAAGAAAAAATCTTGAAGGCAGCAAGAGAAAAAGGTCAGATTACCTACCATGGAAGACCAATTAGAATAGCAGAAGCTTTATCTACAGAAACCCTTCAGGCTAGGAGAGCTTGGAACTCTATCTTCAAAGTTCTAAAAGATAAACAAGTTCAACCAAGAAAAACCTACCCAGCCAAGCTAAGCTTCATTAGTGAAGGATAATTAGAATAATTCCCAGATATCCAATCCCTAAGAACTTACATGGCCACCAGACCACCTCTACAAGAAACACTTAAGAAAGTATTAAACACAGAAGAAAAAGAAAAAGGGACAACAATGTTCTTCACAAGAGTACAGGAAAAAGATTAAAAACACACATAAACTAATACAAAAACCAAAAGAAAGACAAAAAACAAACAGGAACAACAACAACTCTATAAAAACCTCATGATAGGGATCAAGTCTCACATTTCAATCATTAGCCTGAATGTGAAGGGACTAAATCCACCACAGAAAAGACATAGAATTGCAAAATGAATAAAATATCACCAGGCAACAATATATTGACACCAAGAGACTCATCTCATTAGAAAGGACACTCACAGACTCAATGTAAAAGGATGGGAAGCAAAATTTCAAGTGAACAGAACAAAAAAGAAAGGAGGAGCCATGATCTTAATCTCAGACAAAATACCATTTAGCTATCCAAAATTTAAAAAGATACAGAAAGCCACTACATAATGATAAAAGGTTCAATCCATCAACAAGAAATAACCATCCTAAACATATATGCACCCAAAATAGGAGCACCAACTTTCATAAAGTAGCTTCTAGGTAAACTCAAAGAAGATATTGACTCTAACACTATCATAGCTGGGGACTTTAATACCCCACTCACAGCCCTAGACAGGTCATCAAGACAAAAAAATCAGCAACGAGATCCAGAACCTCAATGTGACTCTTGACCAAATGAACTTAACTGATATCTACAGAACACTCCACCCAACAATCACAGAATGTACATTTTACTCATCACCACATGGAACGTACTCTAAGATCGACCACACCCTTAGTCATAAATCAAGCTGAAACAAATTTTAAAAGATTGAAATTTTTCCATACACCTTCTCGGACCACAGTGGAATGAAAATAAACATCAACACCAACAAGTTTCCCCCAAAAGCCAAAAAGACATGGACACTAAACAGCATGGGTCAATGTCAGGTCAATGATGACATCAAAACAGAGATTAAGAGATACCTGGAAACAAATGAAAATGAAGACACATCTTACCAAAATCTCTGGGATGCCATGAAAGCTGTAATAAAAGGGGAATTCATATCTCTATAAATGCACATGAAGAAAATGAAAGGATCACAAATTAACAGCCTAACAAGTCACCTAAGGAAGCTTAAAAAGTGAGACCACCAAAACCCTAACGTTAGCAGAAAAATCTAAATCACCAAAATAGAAGCCCAAATCCGGTACATAGAAGATAAAAAGATAACACAAACTATCAACAAAACATAAAGCTGGTTCTTTGAAAGGATAAACAAGATTGATGGTCCCCTAGCTAGACTGACCAAGAAGAAGAGAGAAAAAGTGCAAATAAACACAATCAGAAACACAAAAGATGAAGTCACTTCTAATCTTGAAGAAATACAAAAGATCATTAGAGGCTACTACACTTGTACGGAAACAAACTTGAAAACCTTAAGGAAATGGAGGACTTTTTGACATCACACAACCTGCCTAGGTTGAAACAAGAAGAAATTGAGACCCTAAATAGACCAATAATAATCAAGAAAATTGACTATGTCATGAGAAAACAACCTACAAAAAAGCCCTGGACCAGATGGTTTTCCACCAGAATTCTATAAGGGGGTTAAGGAGGAGCTGATACCAATCCTACTGAAAGTATTCTAGGTGATTGAAAAGATGGAACTCTCCCCAAATCATTTTATGAAGCTAACATCACATTGATACCCAAGTCAGGTAAAGACCCAACAAAGAAAGAGAACTTCAGGCCAATATCTTTGATGAACATAGATGCTAAAATTCTCAGCAAGATTCTGGCAAACTGGATTCAACAAGACATCTCAAAAATCATCCATCATGACCAAGTAGGCTTCATCCCCGGGATGCAAGGCTGGTTCAACATTCATAAGACCATAAATGTAATTAAACACATCAACAGACGTCAAAACAAAAACCACATGATAATATCATTAGACACAGAAAAAGCTTTTGATAAAATTTAGCACACCTTCTTGATAAAAACCCTTGAACATCTAGGCATACATGGAACATACCTCAAAATATTAAAAGCCATCTACGAGAAATCCACAGCCAGCATACTCCTAAACAGGCAAAAATTGGAATAATTTCCCCTGAAAACTGGAACAAGACAAGGATGCCCACTTTCTCCCCTCCTGTTCGATATAGTATTGGAAGTCCTGGCAAGAGCAGTCAGAGAAGAGAAGGCGATCAGGAGTATCTAAATAGGAAAAGAGGAAGTCAAGTTATCTCTCTTTGCAGACAATATGATTATATACCTTGAAAACCCAAGAGAATCTGTCAAAAACCTCCTTGCACTGATAAAGGACTTTGGCAAAGTCTCAGGATATAAAATATATGTGCAAATGACAATCATATTTCTTTACACCAATAATAAACAAACAGAAACCCAAATAAAAAGCACAATCCCATTCACAATAGCCACACACAAAAAAATGAAATACCTTGGCATCTTCCTAACCAGAGAAGTGAAAGACCTTTACAATGAAAACTACAAAACACTGCTCAAAGAAATCAAAGATGACACAAACAAGTGGAAAAATATTCCATGCTCATGGATTGGAAGAATCAACATTGTGAAGATGTCCATCTTACCTAAGGCAATCTACAGATTTAATGCAATACCCATCAAATTACCAGCAACATTCTTCTCAGATTTAGAAAAAACAATGCAGGAATTCATATGGAAACACAAATGACCAAGAATAGCCAGAACAATCCTCAGCAAAAACAAAACTAAACTAAACTAAACTAAACAAACAAAAAACAAAGCAGGAGATATCACACTACCAGACTTTTAACTTTACTATAAAGCTACAATTATCAAAACATCCTGGTATTGGTACAAGAACAGGCATATGGACCAATGGAATAGAAGTGAGATTCCAGAAGCAAAACCTCAATTCCTCAACCAACTCATCTTCGACTAAGCCTCCACCACCTACCACGGGGGAGAGGAGAACCTATTCAGTAGATGGTGCTAGGAAAACTGGCTAACCACATACAAAAGATTTAAACAGGACCCCTATCTATCCCTATACACAAAAATTAACTCTAAATGGATCAGAGACCTAACTGTTAAACCTCAAACCATAAGAACTTTAGAAAATGCAGGACACATCCTTATGGAAATTGGAACTGGTATCCAATTCCTGAGCAAAATCTGGAATGCACAGACCATAAGAGATAAGATAGACAAGTGGGACCTCATTAAACTGACAAGCTTTTGCAAAGCCAAAGAAACCATCAAGAGAGCAGGGAGACAGCCCACAGAATGGGAAAAAATAATTGCCAACTGTATATCTGGCAAAAGTCTAACATCTAGGATCTACAAGGAACTCAAATGAGCTGAAAAAAAAAAAGCAAACAACCCTGTTACAAAGTGGGCAAAAGATATGAACAGATACTTCTCAAAAGAAGACATATGAGTAGCCAACAGATACATGAAGAACGGTTCAACCTCACTAGTCATCAAGGAGATGCAAACTAAAACTACACTGAGATACCACCTAACTCCAGTCAGAATGGCCACCATCAATAACTAAAAAATAACAGATGCTGGAGAGGATGTGGCAAAAGGGAACACTTCTACGCTGCTGATGGGAGTGTAAACTAGCACAGCCTCTGTGGAAATCAGTGTGGCAATTCCTGAAAGCTCTAAAAATCGACCTTCCATATGACTCTGCAATCCTCCTACTGGGAATATACCCTGAAGAACTCAAATCACTCTATAAAAAAGATACCAGCACACATATGTTTATTGCAGCATTGTTCACAATAGCAAGATCATGGAACCAACCATGCTGTCCATCAAAAGAGGAATTTTAAAATGCGGTACATATACACAATGGAATATTTTTAAAATGCGGTACATATACACAATGGAATATTACTCAGCCATAAAAAAGAACAAAGTCATGAATTTCGCAACAACCTGGATGGAATTAGAGTTTATAATATGGAGTGATCTCTCACAGAAGTAAAGATCTGAGTATCACATGTTCTCACTCATATGTGGACCTTGAACAACTACCATAATACTATAAGAAAAGGATTAACAGTGGCGGGAAACTATAGTGGAAGCAGGGAGGGGAAAGGAGGTAAGATTAACGGTAGTCAATATCTGTCTGGGGAAAGGGGATCACACTTCATTAACAAAGGTACCTGCACAATGAATATTTGTATACCTAACCCTTAACTGCACCCCAAATTTTAAAACAAAAAATATATATTTAAAAAAATACTAATGTATAGACTAAGGAAAGTTTCAGAGTTTGGTCCTTGACTTGGTCTCTAGGAAGCCCCGTTCTCACTGCATTATGACTAATAAAAATATATTTCTTAAAATAAATAGAAGTAGCCTAAAATCCCAGCACTTTGGGAGGTCGAAACAGGAGGATTGCCTGACCCAGAGGTTCGAGACCATCGTGGTCAAAGTGACAAGACCTTGTCTCTACAATAAATCAAAAAAATTGCCACATGTGCTAGTGCATGCCTGTAGTTCCAGCTACTTGGAAGGTCGAGGCAGAAGGATCTCCTGAGCCCAGCAGGTCAAGGCTGCAGTGGCCTTGAATGTGCCACTGCACTCTAGCCTGGGTGACAGTGAGACTCCTACTCAAAAATAAATAAATAAATAAATAGAAATGAACTGTAGCAACCAAATGAGCAATATCCTGAGTTTATACTAGTAACAGTTTATACAGGACTTCTAATATGAGTCCTAACATACCTCAACCCAGTATTAACAATCCTCTTACATCCGTAAAGAGTACTTCCATTCCCTGCCTTTCTCTAAAGACATTATCTCATTCCAGATTCTCCTTCCCTTTCCTAGGGGTAACTACTCCATTACAACCATCCTTAAGTTCTCCTTTGTCTGCAGAATCCCATGAGAGTCTCTTATGCACCCTCCTTAAACTCCCAGTCTCCAACGTTCCCATCCCCATTGGAGTGCCTCCTTTCAACTGAGTCAACATAAAATATAAAGACAGAAAGAAGCTTACATTGCTGTCATATACAAAAATAAGTCTGCCCTTAAAAAAAAAAAAAAGACTTTGCTCACACAGCCTGTTAATTGAAATCAACAGGGGCTAGGTGTGAACTCATCCAAAGTGAAGGGTGTGTTTGGTTAGTTCTAGAAAATGGAGATTGGCTACCTTGAAATCCCAGAGAAAAAAGAATGCAAGACATTCAAAACCTAATGACTCTTAGTGCAGCAGCAAATAGAAAAAACAACCTGATGGAAGTCACTATCAAAATAACTTAAAAAAAAAAAAGATCAAAACCACACTGAGATACCACCTAACTCCAGTCAGAATGGCAATTTTCAATAACTCAAAAAATAACAGGTGCTGGAGAGGGTGTGGTGAAAAGGGAATACTACTACACTGTTGGTGGGAGTGTAAACTAGTGCAACCTCTGTGGAAAGCAGTGTGGCGATTCCTAAAAGCTCTAATATCAACCTCCCATATGACCCTGCAATCCCCCTACTGGGAATATACCCTGAAGAACTCAAATCACTCTATCAAAAAGATACCTGCACACGAATGTTTATCTCAGCATTGTTCACAATAGCAAGAACCTGGAACCAACCATGCTGTCCATCAAAAGAGGACTGGATTTTAAAAATGTGGTAC
>NW_007231419.1:41627-68016 GCF_000164805.1 Carlito syrichta | reverse complement strand
AATTTTGCAGCAACCTGGATGGAACTAGAGTCTATAATACTGAGTGACCTCTCACAGAAATAAAATCTGAGTATCACATGTTCTCACTCATAGAGTGGACTTTGATCATCCAACGTATTACCATAAGAAAATGACTGATAGTGGTGGGAAACTATGGGGGGGAGGGGAAGGGAGAGGGGATTAATGGTAGTAAACATCTGTCTGGGGACAGGGAGACACCTCTTATCAACAGGGGTGCCTGAACGAAACATATTTGTATACCTAACCCTTAACTGTACCCCACAATATCATAATAAAAAATATTGATTGTATTAAAAAAAAGAAGAAAAAAAACCAACAAGTTTCAAGTAGGCCGTGAAAGAGACAGAGGGTCAGTGTAACTGAGAGACTAATAAGGCATAGCAATGTTCCCTTATGGTATCTCTTTGTCTTCTAGCTCTTTTGGTATTGTGCTATGGATTATAAATTATCAAATCAACGTCTTCTAGAAAATAAGTGCTTTGGACATTGAAAGCTCAGATTGTATACCCTTGGGCCTTTTAACTGACCTAAGGCCAATCCTTCAAGGCACAACAGTTTCACAGAAAGGGAAACTGGGAGCTGTATCTCCTTTTATGGATTCCTTGGTGTTATCCTAGCTTGGCCCCCAATCCCCATTAACCTCCTGTGTCCCAAGGACTGGAAGCCAAGACTCAAAAAAGTTCTGCTGGCAGGATCTGGGCTGGGGGCAACTCCATCAGGCACAGAGTGTTAGTAATGACTGATTCCATGATCAAATGGACACAGCCATTTGGACTCCGGACTCAGGATCCTAACCTCCACCTGCGGCCATTTCTAGTTGGAGTTCTATTATTTCTCCACTTTTAGCAGGTCTAAAGTTTGTCTGTTTTTCTTTTCTCCAACTGCTCTCCATCCCCTCCAATAAACAAATTAAAATGTGAAAATAAAGAAAATGCAATTTTTTTTAACAGAGTATATTTTTAATTACATTTTTATTTTATAGGTGCTGAGTCTGCAGGCAGGGCACTGTCTCTCCCACATCCCTCCATTTTAAGGAGATGGACTCTTGAGACTCAAGCCCCTCCAGGAGGCACCAACATAATAGACAGACAACTCAGTGGTACTTGTGGGCCAGAGAATTAGCCACAGCAGTTGTCAGTTTCTGCCAGGAAGCCTGCATCTGTGGAGTAAATTCCTTGCTGAAGTGAGTTGCTAAGACAATCAAGATCACGTTGCCCAGGAGCTGTGGGAGGAGGAGAGATAGAAAGAAAATGGTCCACAGAAAGCAGAGTGCCTCAAGCTGACCTTGCAATACATAGACACAATACTTATTTTCTTCTTGACCAGGAAATGAAAAACCCTCAGGGTCTTGCTCCTACAAGATTAAGTACATCATTATGGGCTTGACATCAGCCTCACTGTGACTCCAAGTCCCACACCTCCCATTGGGTTCAATCTTCTGTTTACTTGCTTGCTAACTCACTGAACATTGAGATTGATTTTTTTCACTCAGAGTCGTTGTTATTTTTAAAAGAAAGATTATAGTACTGTAAGGAGCAGTAAGAAATGGGATAAATCCCCAGGAATTATATACAATTTTCCTGGACACTCATGACAAACACCCTGTACCATATGTGCAAAGGCATATCGTTATTACTCAGGGGAAAATATCCTTTTAAAAAAAGCTTTTTATTACTTTGCCCTGATTGATTTTTTTCCCACCTCCAGGATTATAGAGAGAGGTATTTGCTAATTTTCACAGAAAATTTTAGTAACCAAATAAAAGATTTTATTTTTCCTGCCTCAACTTTTCTTCCTCAGTCCAAAAACACTCAGTTCAATTTTGGACAGCACTCTTTACAAAATGTGCTTTTTTAAAGCTATCAAACGTTAAATGGTCTTTCACCATTTTTTGCTCCTACTCTACTGAATTTTAGTTACATCATTTAGAGCAACCTAATTCTAAAAATCAGTCCCATTGCCAAAATATCATATCCTACAGCTAACCCCTATAATACAAGAGATGGACACTCCTGTTTCCAAAAGTAACCATGGCACAAAGATCTAAGGGGAAAAAAGAAAGAAATCATTACATTATGCTCAGAACTCACCCTGAAGTTCTCAGAATCAACGTGCAGCTTATTACAGTGAAGCTCACTCAGCTTAGCAAAAGTGTCTTTGAGTTCATCCATGTGCATAACAACTTTTCCAAAAAAAGTCAGCACCTTCTTGCCATGAGCTTTGACTCTGGGGTTACCCATGATTGCAGAGTCAGAGGACAAGTTGCCAAAACTGTCAAAGAATCTTGGGTCCATGGGAAGACAACCAGAAGCCTATGGGGCAGAACATATGCAGAGTATATAAGATAATTGGATAGTCCCTCTCTCAGGAACATTTTCTGCCCCTGTCCCAACCTCCAATGTGCAACCTCCTAGGTATACCTACCTAGGATCTCGCCTCCAATCTCCTCCACGTTCACCTTGCCCCACAAGCTAGCAACAGCAGCCTTCTCAGCAGTGAATTGTACCATAGTGTCAGGTCTGGGAATCCACTGGAGATCACAGATGAGCAGGAAGCATGCCTGTGCTGCTTGCTGCCTTGTGTGGCTTTTGATTACTCCTCTTTGGCCCCCAGCCCTTTTTCTCCCCCATAGACATGAGACTATTGGTCAAGAGTAGGTTGTGACCCCAGGGCTGGGGTCCGGGCAAGGAAAAGTTTGCAAGATGGACATTTGAGTCTCTAATAGCCTCTAGTGGCCCCCTGAGGGGGGCATCTGCTGTTCAGGCTTAATTTGAAAGCTTACAGCTTTTTCCTCTTTTTATCTTATGCCATCCCCTACCATCTATTATGTAATTTATATCTCAAGGTCTCCATCACCACTAGTCCACAGTGATCTGAAGGATAATAATGAGTAGATTAGACCTAATGAGGGTAAGAATTACAAATCTCCTAGTCATCAATTCCTAGGTTAGGAGTTGCGATGCTATATCATTCTGTTATTCAGCCAGGCTTTATGTGAAACAAGTTGCAGCCCTTCTCAATTTCCATTTAGTCTTTAGAGGACATTGAGAAAGCAATTTCATCACTTTTTAGAATAGAAATAAATGCCATTGGTTTAGGAGCATAAAAAGGAAAACTGTGTAACTAAAAGCAAAATGAGGTATTATTACAGTGTTTTCTTCAATTCATTTAAAAGTCAGTTTATTTATCAGAGCAAGTATTTGCTCTGAGTTATTGAACAATAGTCTGTGTCAGATGCCCTGTATCTACCAATTTGTGTCCAAGAGTACGGGTATTTCATTGCTGACAATAAAAGGGTGCTTCCATGTGCGGTGAAGAGAATAGGAGATTCCAAGACAAGGGCTGGGCATTACATGACTCATCTCTGGAATATGCTGGATTTACATTCTGTTGCTCTGTTTAACTTTCCCTCATATCTAATCAGGCAGATGCAGTCTTCACTGACAGTTTTCCACAGGATACTGCTGCTGTGGGCCTGAAATGCTTTAGATTATTCTACTTGACAAATGCCCAGTTTACTTTATTCTCACACATCTCAAACAAGCAATTACAGAAGTAGGTAGGGCAGACTTCCAGTGGGAGAGGAAACAATGGTTTATTTTATATTTTCCTTTCAGAGTCTATTGTCGTCACATTTAGTGCTCCAGAATGCTAGTTTTGTTTGTTTGTTTGTTTGTTTTTCCCTGAAATAAATCCTTACAAGAAATAACGTTTAGGAAATCACCTCTGTGTATACTTTTCAAAGAGTCCAACCCAATATATTAAAGCTAAATTTCTTATATAAGAGAAGTAATCTTTGAGTCTACTTAATATACTTGAGAGACTTTGTTTTACTTAGGTTTTGAGGCAAAACCAAGAGAATTATTTTAAAAGCAGAAAGTGGCAACTTTGACCATACGTGGGAAATGCATTTATAATCAGTTTTGCCTCTAATGGCCTAAAATTGATCCCAAATTTTAGGGGATTTTTGAACCCTACTTACATGTAGGGTTGTGGATGTATTTACCTCATAGAAACCCTACATGTAAGTGAATAGCTACAGCATCCTACCAATAGACTAGACAAGGATTCCAACAGGTATTGCTAACATCTGCTTTCCTCTCACCCATGCTAGACAGCCACTTTCCTAGAATATTGATTCTTTCTTGTTTGTGATGGTTCCACCCTTTCCAACTGTTTCCTGTGCTCACGGCTTCTACTATGGTCCAGAACCTGATGACATCAATATTCAGTCATCATCATAATCATCAAAATTTCACATTAATTATTCACACATTAATTCAACACATACTTATTAAGATCTATATGCCATCCATTTTCTTGACACTGGGAATCTTAGGTGAACCAGGCAGAGCTTATCTGTCCTAAGGGTACTTACATTATAGTAAACAAAGGAGATCAATGCACATAATTAAATAATTGAATAAAAAAGAATTTCAGATGGTATTACATGACATGAAGAATATACATACTGTGTAGTGTTATGACTACATAAAACTAATAATGGGATAGCTGGTCTAAAGGAAGATACATTTGAAGTGGGACTTTAACAATATGATGGAACCAGGCAAAACAAGCTTGAAGAAAGAAGTTCATGAAAACAGAAAGGGCATGTGCAAAATTCTGAGGTTGAGAAGCAAAAAAAGAAAAATAAATGAGAGCTTCACTGCATATAAAGTCATTACATGGACAGAGTAAAATATGTTAAAGGAAAAATGGAAGGAATACAAGTTAGAGAGATGGGTTTAGGTTAATTAGTTGCCTCTTATGAGATGAGAATAGTAGAGTGCATATTTTATACCAAAGCTTGGAAAACTAATTTAGATTTGTAAACCTGAAGTTAGCATGGTCTCCAATCCACTCAAGACCCAAGTTTATTTTTTCCCCTCTTCATCTATCTTACTCAACTCAAGGCACTATAACAAAATATCAGACTAGAAGGTTTGAACAACAGAATTTTTTTTCTCATGTTTCTGAAGTCTAGGAAGACTATGTAAGTTGCCAGCCTATTCAGTTCCCAGTAAGGCCTCTCCTCATGGCTTGCAGATGGCTGACTTTTCACTATGCCCTCACAGGGAGGAAAGAGAGAAATGGCTGGTCCTTCTTCTTTTTCTGGTGAGTAAAATTAACCTATGATGAGAATTCACCCTCATAAGCTTATGTAAGTCCCCTCACCTACAAATAAGGTAAATTGGGGATTCAGGCTTCCGCATGTGAATTTAGGGAGTCACAAACACTCAGTCTACAATACCATCAACATTAACTCTTACTTATAAGCATACATTAACTTCCAATTATATAAGATTTCCGGGGAATCTGTCTTCCCCGCTAATGTATACAAATGTTTAATCTCACTGTACCAGTCTGTTGCTCAGACATGGCATACTGATGCTGGGTTCTGAGTCTTTGGGGATTCCTTTCTTCCACCTACATCCTCAAATCCCAACAGTGATGGGTCTTCCTTGAAAAGTGGTGCTGATCAGCACACTTAACCATTGTCTCTCCAAAGGGCATCGAATCAATTAAACTTCCCTAGGTATTCATCAATGTTTAAAGCCCAAAGTTTCTTAGTAAAGAAAGGAACAGTTCTTTGGAGTTAACTTGGAAAAGAACTACCCTTACTCTGACTTCCAACACCTCCAAGTCCCAACCTAGCCTCACAAGGGCTATAAAAAACCAGGTACTCTTAGAAACTGTGTTGCACTAAACATAAAGGAAGTGCAATGCCTGAACTGTGACCTCCTAAGACCTGGAACAATCTTCCTCCATTAAGCCCCATTCTTGCTACTCTGCTTCCATCCGGCCCCTAAGACCTTTGCTGACATTTTTCCCTTCTCCTAAGATTATCTATTTCAGAGGAGTCTTGTTTCATAGAGCTCTTCTTACCTACCAGAGCTCTCCCACATCTTTTGTTCTTCCTTGCACAACTCTCATGTTTGTGTTCCTTTATTGCCCTGTTTTATTTTCTCCTAAAAAAAATCACATCTCATGCAAAAATAAATGAAGAATATGCACCACACACACACATATACACACATACCACAACCACACACCATACACCCCTCTACATAGTATCCTTTGGGATTCATATATTTAAAAGGACATGGGAAAAAAAGAAGTAAAGACAATCGTGCGTATTTTCTTAGCAGAATTGTTTTATTGTTGTTATTACTGCTTGAAGAATAAAGCCTGTCCCTGAAGGCTCTATATCAGGGGCAGGGGGCTCAGTGATATTTGTGTCCCAGGGCAATGGCCACTGCAGACATCAGCTTCTTCCAGGCAGCCTGCACCTGGGGAGTGAATTCCCTGCCGAAATGATGTGCCAAGACAATAACCAGCACGTTTCCCAGGAGCTGTGGAGGTGGAACAAGAAAACAGAGATGAACACGTTGTAAGCAGAGAGCTCCAGCAGGCTTCCTGGTATTTGGACACTGACTCCCACTCAGAACCAAGCCTATGTCAACTTCTTTCAAAGCCTGGGCTTTGCCTAACCATTAAATACAGGAAGTTATTTCCCTTGCAGAACTCATCATTGGCCAGGACTTAAATCTTTCTATCTTCTTATCACCAACAACCTCATTTTTTACTGACTGACTAATAAAAACAACAACAACAAAACCTCACAGCTCATTTTTCAAACCTGTATGCTCCAATTATTTCTCTTTCTCAGAGACATTTTGCCTTCTCCTGGAGTTATAGAATATAAGTTTGTAAGGAAGCATTAGCAATATTTTATTTTACTTTATTTTATTTTGAATTGGAGTTTCACTCTGTTATCCAGACTGGAGTGCAATGGCACAATTACAGCTCTCCACAGTCTTGACCTCCTGGGCTCAGGTGATCCTCCGACCTCAGCCTCCCAAGTAGCTGGGATTACAAGCAAATGCCATCACACCTGGCTGATTTTTATATTTTTTGTAGAGTGGAGGTATTGCTATGCTGTCCAGGATAGTCTTGAACTCCTGAGCCAAAGCAATCCTCCTGCCTCAGTCTTCCAAATTGCTGGGATTACAGGCATGAGCCTCCATGTCTGGCCCTAGCAGTATGTGCATGTGTCAAGCCAATATAGGAACAGCCTTACCAACACACATTTGGCCACTCAGGTTCTTTCTTTCTACTGATCTAATAATATATGCCTGTTTACATTCATTTTTTTCGATGGCCATTCTTTTTCTGCCCCAGAAGGGTTTTTAAAAAATAAAAGGAAAGACAAAGTTTTTTTCTACAGGAATCTAATAAACAAAAGCAATTCTCCTCATCTCTGCCCAATTCTTTTCTCAAAGTTAACTTGTCTCTCTCGACTTCTAAAGCACTCCTTAGGCATTAATACGTTGCCACCTGGTCTCAGCTCAGTCAGTCCTCTGGCGCTTCTATACTGGCAACCCTATCATCTCCAAAATATCTCACCCTGAAGATGGCCTCGATTGTGCTCAGATCTGTGCTCAGTTATTACAGCCACCCTGAGACTAAAAGCAAGAGGGCGTGAATATCTCCTGGACTCACCCTGAAGTTTTCAGGATCCACATGCAGTCTATCACAGTGCAGCTCACTCAGATGAGCAAAGGCATCTTTGAGGTCATCCATATGTGTAACAGCTTCTCCTAAGGAACTCAACACCTTCTTGCCATGGGCCTTGACCTTGGGATTACCCATGATGGCAGAGGCAGAGGACAGGTTTCCAAAGTTGTCGAAGAACCTCTGGGTCCATGGGTAGACAACCAGGAGTCTATAAGATAGGACAATAGAAGTTGGAAAGAGAAGGTATCACAATTCCTGAGAAGTGGCCTAGATTTCTTCCGGGCATGGATATTTCTTTCCCTCCCTCATTCCAGTACCTAGAACTTACCTTCCCAGGGCTTCTCCTCCAGTCTCTTCCACATTCACCTTAGCCCACAGGCTTGTGATAATAGCCTTCTCCTCAGCTGTAAAATGAACCATGCTGTCTGGATTGGGAGCTTGTCCTAATCTCAGATGTTTCAGAAGATGTATGTGCAACTGCTAGAAGGTGCTTCCTTTTATTCTTTGTCATTTGACCTTTGACCCCTGGCCTCACCTGAGGGCTCTGAGGCTATCGGTCAAGGCAAGGCTGGTCAACACAGGGGTGGGGTTTAGACAGGGAAGAATTCAGACAGACGTTTGCATTGAGATAGTGTAGGAAAGGGGCCTCTGAAAGGATTCTACAGCTTAAGTTTTTTAAAGGCTTTGTCCAGTTCCAACTAAATTATACCAATTTTTCTCTCATTTTTCCTTTGGTTAGTTTCTTCTTTCTCCATAGAATACATTAGCACTTCTTTGTCAGCCTTTTCTACATTCTTATTTCTAACGCCAGAGAGGCCTGTAGATTAAAACTAAAGCCTAGACAAATAACTGAAAAGTTCAAGGATTGTGAGATTCCTTTTGGATCCAGAATCTCTCATGGGACAAGTGTATAAGTCTCATTCAGTTAGCAGTGGTTTCTAAGGACTAAGTGCTAAACTGATTTTTTTAATACATTCTCCATGGGTGTTGGCTATAACCTCTGGTTTACAATAGGCCCATGAAAACAGTTTCTATAAAGCAACAGTTTCCATGCAGGAACAGATTGGCGTTAGGTAATAATAATCTAGGACTGAACCCTTAGCTCAGTATCTATTTATTTTAACCTGTATAAAATGAAGCATGTCTGTTTCATCTGAGCAGACACATTGGTTTGTGTGACAAGGGTATGGATATAGGCACCAGATAACGAGTATTTCCCACTGGAGAAGTGCATATGCTGGCTGGTGACCCAGGGTTTTGGTGTAGCTCTTCTATGCTCAGTGAAGATGATAGTGGAATGTTCCATACTAGTACTGTGGATTTGAGTTAAACCTCTGATAAATGTTAGGTCTACTAGGTTCACACTTTTCAGCAAAGTATACATTAGAAAGCACCTCCTTTCCTTCCTTTATGCTTGTAAAACACCTCTAAAGAAGCAGGGACTATTTTAATTGACTAATAGTCCACAGACAGCCACAGCTGGGATATCACTGTACTTTAGACAAATTTGTCTATAACTCAGTGCTGTTTCTGACATGCCATACTCTTAACGTGGTACTCTTAACAGGCATTTTTGGTCTCTGAAAGAGATTCACGATCTCAGACTTTGCTAAATCATGATAACTGAAACATTGGAAAGCTGGCTTGATTACTTTCCCTGTGGTCAGAGTTCATGATCATATAAAGAAGCAGCTTAAGAAGTTACCTGTGCATTTCATTAGAGGAAAGCTCTATCTTCAAATTAGTTTATCTACTAGTGTCAGGTTGACTAAAATTATAATAATATAGATGAGATTCTTTCAGTCTTTATGATTGCAGATACAGCCTATATTTATTGATTGATTGAGATGACTAAAAGGTCAGTAAGATATGGGCATTTATTTTGCAGTTATAGCTATAATAATTTATGACTTTTCTCATGCTAAGGTTGAGTGAGGAGATTTTTATTGGTATGAAGGTGTATATTATGGACCCTGAGAAAAATCCAAGTTAGAATCTTTTTAAGATAGGAGATCTATAAGATGCATATATATGTATGTATAGATCTTTGAACACATTCAGTAATATAACTAGGTTCAGCTTGCAGAGCTTGGCATTGAAGGGTAACTCACAGGCTGGTGTCTAAGCCTCTTAAGGCCTTAACAAGTGAATAAGTCTTAATTGTTTCTCTTCAAACTAAAAGATAACTGTGATCTTTCATGTCTCCAAACAACTTCTCCATTTTAAAAAATAAACCTAGACTATAATCCAAAAGTCATCTATAACCACTTCTTTTTTCTCATGATTTTGAGGCATTATCTTCTAAAGGCTTGTTGATTTATTCTTGTTCATAGGTATTGTACTCTTCTATTTTTCTCATAGCATTGTTTCTGACATTGACTAAATCCTCACCAATGAAGCTGTTTCTTCACAAAAGACCTTTCTATACAAAAACCATTTCATGTGCTTTCAAGCATTTTTTCCCATGAGTTTCCAAACATTCATTCAACAACTATTTGTTTAGTAACTGTCATAATTGTTCTAAGTACTGGATATTTAAGATAAATGAGTCAAAGAATAAAACTTTCCTCTGAAGGTTTATAATATTGGGAGTGAAGATACCTAAAACTAATAAGTAAGTCAATCAATAAAATGATTTTAGATATTTTTATTTCCTAAGAAGAACATTAATATCTGGACTTAATAAGTATGAGATATGAGGATGCCAGGAATAGTCTCTTTAAAGAGGAAGTATTTGAACTGGACCCAGAATGATGAGAAAGCATCTGCCATGGGAAGATATTGGAAATGAAAGTTTAGAACTTGAAGTAGTAGATCCAAAGCTCTGAAGCAGAGATAAACAATGGACCAGTGAGGCTGATATATAAATAACTAAGTGGAGAATAGCAGGTGCTACTGCTACAAGGAAGCAAAGACCAAGCCAGAATCAGTGGCTCAGCCTGTAATCCCAGCACTTTGGGAGGCCAAGGCAAGGGGATTGCCTGAGCCCATGGGTTCAAGACCAGCCTGGGCAACTTAGCGAGACCTCATCTCTACAATAAATCAAAAATTAGCCAGGCATGGTAGCATGCACCTGTAGTTCCGGCTATTTGAAGGCTGAGGCGGAAGGATCGCCGGAGCCCAGCAGGTCGAGGCTGCAGTGGCCGGGAGCGGCCACTGCACTCCAGTCCGGGCGACAGAGTGAGACTCCAACTCAAAAAAAAAAAAAAAAAGGAAGCAAAGACCTAATCAAATAAACTTGTTTTCAGTGGAAGGGAGTGAGAAGCCATTACAGAATTTTTAACTCTAGCAATGACATAATCTCTAAACCCTCTGTACTTTTAGCTAGATTACTATTCTGAGAATAACCTGTTTATCACAAATCTATTTTGGTTGGGCAGCTTTTATTCCCTAAGGTCAAAAATTAGTTATTCTTCATCTAATGCAATATGTCCATGTAAAAACTTTGTAATTGTACCCTCTAAATCTAAAATAAAATAAAATGAAAATTCTAATCCAGACTCGTGTCTGTTTTCTTATTTTAAATTAAAAAAAATTAGTAAGGATCAACTGCACAAGTAGACTGCAGGCAGGTAAAGTTTGGGCTTCCAACTGGGCCTCACTTCCTAGTTTGGGACCAGGTACCCTTTGTGTTGTTACATGCTCCTCCTCCCTCCCTCCCCTGGAGGTGCTCAGCAAACACAAATCCCTTCCTTGTGCTAATGTGATTAATGTTCAGGTCCCACTTATGAGTAAGAACAGATGGTATTCAGCTCTTTGTTTCTGTGATAGAGCACTCAGTATAATGGTCTCCAATTCCATTCAATTTACTGTAAAGTTCATTATTTTGTTCTTCTCTATGGCTACATAATTATGAATTTGTTTTTAATTAAGTTGTCCTGGACTGGTAATATCTTGTTTTATGTCTGGCTCCCTAAAGAGTAAAACGTATATTTTCTACCCACCATTTCATCATCCCCATCCTTAACATCAAAAGCTAAAATAATATTTGGAAGCAAGAAGAGAGAAACAAAGATTAATTGATTAAAAATGCACATTTCTTGCTTTTTTGTTGTTGAATTGATTGACTTTCTTGTATGTCCCACATATCAGTTCCTTTTTAGATGAATGGTTTGTAAATATTTTCTCCCATTCAATATGTTGTCTCTTTGTTAGTTGTTTTGTGTGTGTATGTGCGTGTGTGGTGAAGATTTTTAACTTAAAATAGTCTTATTCACTTGTGGTTTTTTTTTTTTTTTTTTGCCTGTGTCTTTGGGGTTATTAGCCATAAAACATTTGCCTAGACCTGGGAAAAATTCTGAATAGACATTTCTCAAAACAAGACATACAAATGGCCAATGTGTATATGAAAAAATGCTGAACATTACTAACCATCAGGAAATGCAAATCAAAACTACACTGAAATATCATCTCAGAAAGGCTATTATTTAAAAGATTAAAAAATAACAAATGCTGTCAAGAATGTGGAGAAGATAAAAATCTTACATAATGTTGGTGTGAATGTGAGTTAGTATAACCATTATGGAAAACAGTCTGGAGACTTCTCCAAAAACTAAAAATAGGTCTATCATACAATCCAACACCCTCACTACTAGGTATTTATACAAAGAAGAGGAAGTTAGTATATCAAAGGAATACCTATACTCCCATGTTTATTGCAGAACTATTCACAACAGTCAAGATATAAAATCAGCCTGAGTGTCTATCAACAGATGAGTGAATAAAGAAATATATTTATCCAATGGATTACTATTTGTCCATAAAAATAATGAAATCTTGCCATTTGCAGCAACATAGATAGAACTGGTTGTCATTATGTTAAGTGAAATATGCCAAACATAGGAAGATAAATACTGCATGTTCTCACTCATATGTGTAAGGTCAGTAATTTGATTTCAAGAAAATAAAGAAGAGAATGATAATTATCTGAGGCTGGAAAAAATGTGGCATGTGTGTGGAGGGGATAAAGAGAAGATAGTTTATGGATACAAACATACAGTTGGTGGAAGAAATAAGTTCTAATGTTTGATAATAGAGTAGACTGACTATAGTTAACAGTAATGCACTGTATATTTCAAAGCTATAAGTCAGAACTTGAAATATTCTCAACACATATAAATGATAAATGCTCAAGGTAATGGATATCCTAAATACTCTGATTTAATTATTATACATTCTATGCACGTAACAAAACATCTTATATACCCCATAAATATATACAAATATTATGTATCAATAAAAAATGCACATTGCTGTCATTTTCTGACTAAGTGAAAATATCTAGTGTCATGAATAACCCTGTTTACTCTGTTTAGGGGTATATGGAAAAGTTATAAGACTCAGAGAGACCAGAGCTATTGACAGTCTACAGCTAAAATAATCATTGGTCTCTCATCTCTATTGTGGATGAAGATATATATATATATAAAATATAATGAAGATATTATATATATATCTTCATCCACTATATACATATATATGTATATATCCACATTAAAAAGTAATTCACAGGATAAATTCTGATCAATGTGTGGGAGCAATGAAATGCCTAATAGAGGTACTGGCAATCAGATACTTGCCAGGATATGGCCCTGTTACATAGAAAATTTAAAGGTCTCAAGTCCTGATATGAAAGACTTAGGACTTGAAGATCAAGACTCCCTGAGCATCCTAGCGCTCCATGAAAACTAATTCAGTTAATCTCACTTCTACATCAGGGTTCCCAGGTCAGTGAATGACTTCCTCCTGTTATTGTGACTCATGCTGGGAACTTTCAATTATCAAATGCCTTCTTCTTCCTTCTCACCCACCTCAGTCAGATACCATATATTCATCATTCCACCTTTTCCCATCCTTCATGCTTCAAAAAGCTCATTGCTCCTCTTGGGTTTAAACCATTATATGTGTTTCCTTGTATCAATATTCATATCTAGCCTGCAAATGTGAATCCATTCTGTAGGCATTAGTAGGTTACTTTTCTTGTAAATCTATTCCCTGGGTCACTTAACACCCTAAAAATATTTATTGATTACTATTGCCAATAGCATAGTAAAAGCTTGTATTTTTATAGTCAGGTCCCTGCATTCTCTGTTCTTCTCTAGTTGTCTACATATGTCTTGCTTTCTACTTCCAGAGAGCCAGTTTCACATGAGTCACTGGTCACCATTTGCTTGTTTTAGACTGTAAGGTTTTATTAGTATTTTATCTTCTCTATAAAATATTCATTATAACCTTCACCCAAAAAAGTTTCCACTTATGTCCTAACTCAAGCTTTATTTTAGTATATATCACATTCTATCAGAAGATAGAGCACAGTGATTTCATGTGGCTTAGCCTTGGCTTCCAATTAATAAAATCTTTCTGGAAGGAGCAGTTTATTGTTGATTCATGGTTACTTTTTTTGTTAAGTTCTTAGTCATTACTCAACGTATCCTCTCATCTCCAAATCAATCTCAAAAAACATATGACAAGCTACCTGTTCAAAATGTAAAACTATAACTAATTAAAATAATAATCCTAGATGAGATCTTGGATATCTGCAAAGTTGTTTTTCTTTTTTAACAAAATTTGTCATGTACCATATATAAGCTTTCTCAGGTACCACATACCACCCCCTTCCTTCCCTTGTGCAGTAAGTTTTTGTCACAATGCCCACAAGTCCCTGCCCATTTAACTATTTTTCCACCATTATAAAAATCACTCGCTCTTATGGAATCCTTCTGATCCTCCAGAATCCTCCCATAACATCCATTTTCCTTTGAAGAGTCCCCATCCACCTCTTAAAGAAGCTCTTATTTCTTCCTTTTATGTCTTTCTCTATCCCTCAGTCCATGAAACACTTTTTTCTTTGACACAAGAGTAAAAAATGAGGAAGATAAAATTGCAGTCCTGATTACTGATTGGAATATACTTTATTAAACAGAAGCTTAGCTCGCAAGTCCCAGCCCAGTGCCCATGTGCAGAAAGAGGGTGTTGAGAACACAGGAACACTAGTCGTCTGGAAAGAAGTCTCAGTGGTACTTGTGAGCCAGTGCAATGGCAACTCCAGACACCAGCTTCTGCCAGGCAACCTGTACTTCAGGGGTGAAGTCCTTGCCAAAATGAGTAGCCAGAATAATGACCAACACGTTACCCAGGAGCTATTAGGTGAAAGAAAAGATGAAATATAGGCATGATGCAGAAAAAGATGGCGTTATACCTACAATCCTTGGCGACTCTGACCTCAAACTGCTTCAAGTTTTGTTGCTATACAATACATTCAAATAAGCTTAGGTTCAATTTCATTTTTATGAGCCCTACATGCAATATTCTTCCTACAAAAATCCTCAACCTTTCTCCTCATTTCACCATTGCCAATTGCCTCCTTTTCTCTCTTTCTCTTTAAACAATTGTTTAATATCCATAAACATAGAATTTCAGTGCTACAAGGGTTCTTGGTGAGAGTTAAAATCTTTAACCAATGTCAGAATACTGACAGGAAATTTAGCATATTTTAAAGAATTTGTCTTATATTTCTTTGAGAAAATATCTTTTAATTTTTACCCCAAATATTTTATATTTCCCCCCAAAATTTTATTTTGATAATCATCAACTATTAAGACCCACATATAAAAGACATTTCTCCTTCTTTGAGACAGGCTTTCCTCTAATCAAAAGTCAAATCATATTTCTTCTTGCAAAAGTCTTCGATTCTATAATATTATTATCCAGGAAAAACACATCTAGTTGACATAACTTGCTAAAAGTTTTAAGAAAATTCTGGCTGCTAGTATCCCTTTACTGTTACTAGTTCTGAATTAAAGTTGGTCTTGGTTATGCCCACTGGAAGTCTGTTGTTCTAACACCAAGCTATACCCATGATTTCTGAGATCTTCACTGATCTTTTCAATCATAGTGTCAGCTTCAATTAATGTCAAAGTAAAAATCCAAAAAGAGCATATGAGCCTCTCCTGTACTCACCCTGAAGTTTTCAGGATCCACGTGCAGCTTGTCACAGTGCAGCTCACTCAGTTTAGCAAACGCACCCTTCAGGTTGTCCATATTTTTAATAGCATCCCCAAAGGAGGTCAGCACCTTCTTGCCATGGGCCTTGACCTTGGGGTTTCCCATAATGGCAGAGGAAGAGGACAGGTTTCCAAAGTTGTCAAAAAATCTCTGGGTCCAGGGATAAACAACGAGGAGCCTGTAAGATGACACCATAGCAGACAAAAAATTAAAGATACTCAAAAATCTTAAGGATTATCTGGGTCAACTTGCCAGCATCATATTTACCCTTCATTCTCATGTATTGAGAACCGATGCTTACCTGCCCAAAGCTTCACCTCCAGCTTCATCCACATTCATCTTGCCCCACAGGCTAGTAACGGAAGACTTTTCTTCAGCAGTAAGATGCACCATGATGTCAGGTCTGGCAACTTGCTAGTGATCACAGCTGTGTCAGAAGCAGGTATGTGCTGCTGCTTCTCTGTGTGGCCTTTTATTCGTCACTGATGACATTCTCACCCCTTGTTCTCTGTGGTACTTAGAAGTCATTGGTCAAGGCTGAGCTATGTCCCTCAGGGGTGGAGCCTGGTCAGGAGAGGGTCAGCAGTGACGATGATCATAACATTTGTGATAATGTGTGTTGGATCCTGAGACCCTTCTTCTGTGAGCTTTTCTTCTATCCATAACACAAGTATTCGTTCATTCACTTTTTTCACCCTCTTCTCACTCCACGTCATCTTTCAAAATGACATCAGTCTCTCCTATTTCCCTTTTCCAAAAAAGTCCCACAGAAAAGAGCTAAGCCCAAGTTAGGAAAAATGGTGTTGGTCAAAACAGTTTTCTTATGTATTTGTGTTAAAGCTGGTGAGAGTGGCAATAACATGGTCAAGAAAAAAAAAGTTAAAGCTGTAGTCAGAGAATTTCATATAGTTCTAGCTCTCTTGAGGAATGAATTGTAACAAAACCATCTGGATCCTAGTTTTTCTAGGAAGACAAAGACTATACATGGTTACTTCAGGAACTGAACAGAGTAGAAAGGAACCTACAATGAGACTACAGTCTTATTGTCAAAGTATAATACCTGAGGGTGAATTCTTAGAGAGCAGAGACAGAAGAGATTAAAGATTTTGCTTCCAGATAACTCTATGTCTTTCCATTTATAAGTGACCACAGGGGGAATAGAATACTTTTGGGGTATTGCCCTGGATGGTCTTGCTTGTCTATCCTGACTATACTTCTTACCAATGAGGCAGCTGAAGAAGCAAAAATCATTGAAAACCAGGATTTGTGATCAAACTAAGGAGCAAGTGAATCAATATGTCAATCAGGATAGGAGTCAGAATATATTTCATGTTTTCTGTAGTCATAGCCACGAGATGCTTCAAATTCCTCTAGTGGTTTTGTTTTTGATGTTTCTGTTGTGGTGACTTGTTAGTTCTTTACATGTTGAAGTTGAAACTGAAAGTCGGCATTTATAGGTTTTCAATTCCATCCATGTGAAAAAAAGATATTCTGTATGTTGTTTCACTTAATCTATAACTAGTAATATAATTGTCATTACCCCCATTTTTAAAAATTTTAAAGATGTGGGGTAAAAATCAGGATTCACTACATAAGTGGTTTATGTACAGATGAAGTTTGGACTTCCCATTGAACTTCATTTCACCTAGATTAGAACCAAGCACCTTATTGGTGTTATGTGCTCCCTCCTCCCTTCCTAGCAGTGTCTCGCTACTGCCAATCCCTTCTTGTACTGTTATGCTAGATGTTCAGGGTCCATTTATGAGTGAGAACATGTGGTGCTCAGTTCTTTGTTTCTGTGATAGATCACTCAGTATGATAGACTCAAGTTGCTATGAAGTCCATAATTTTGTCCTTCAATATGGCTGCATAATATTCCATCATGTATATGTACCATATTTTTTTATCCTGTCCACTTTTGATGAGCAGCATTGTTGGTTTCATGTTTTTGTTCATGTGAATAGTGTTGCAATAAACATGAGTGTACAGATATCTTTTTTGTAGAAGGATTTGAGTTCCTCTGGATATATTCCCAGAGAGGGGATCACTGGGCAGCTCAGAAGGTCAATTTCTAATTCTTTTAAGTTTGCCACTCTGTTTTTCATAGAGGTTGAAAGTTGCACTCCCACCAACCTTGTAGAAGCATTCCCTTTTCTCTACATCCTTTGCCAGCATCTGTTGTTTTTTGTTTTATTAATAATGGCCATTCTTACTGGAGTTAGATGGTATCTCAGTGTAGTTTCAATTTGCATTTCTCTGATGATTAGTGAGGTTGAGCATTTTTTCATGTGTTAAATGCTCATATGTTCTCTTTTGAGAAGTGTCTATTTATGTCTTTTACTCACTTTTTAATGGGACTGTTGTTTTTTTCCTTTCGGATAAAGACTTCAGAGGCAAAGCCTCAATTTCCTAGCCAACGCATCTTCAACAAAGCCTCCACCAGCAACCACTGAGAACCTATTCCATAAATGGTGCTAGGAAAATTGCTGACCACATGCAGAAGAATGAAACAGGACCCCGACCTATCTCCATACACAAAAATCAACTCTAAATAGATTAAAGAACTAAATATAAAACCTCAAACTATAAGAATCTTAGAAAATGCAAGAGACATTCTTACAAAAATTGGAATAGGCAACATATTCCTGATCAAAACCCTCAAATCCCAGGTCATAAGAGATAAGATAGATAAGTGGGACCTCATCATACTGAAAGGCTTCTGCAAAGCAAAATCAACTATCAAGAGAGTGGGGAGATAGCCCACAGAATGGGGAAAAAAATATTTGCCAACTGTACATATGACAAAGGCCTAACATCCAGGGTCTACAAGGAAGTCAAACATGTCCTCATTTTTTAGAATGAAGAGACAAGGTCACAGAAGTTATAAAACTGTCAAGATGACAGAACTGACAATTTGGGGAATAATGGAAGCAGAGATGCACAAATTTCAACCTTATTATTTCTAGAAAAGTTCCTTTCATCACCATAATCTAACTGTCCCTGTCCAGTTTCTACTTCTGGCTAGTTCTTCATCTATTTCTATCCTTTCTTTCCTCTATTGGTATCTTTGCCCTTGCCAGATCTGGAACTTTTTTTCTTACAGTTTCATGCATTTTGGTGCCCCAGATGCTCTTGACCATATCCCACAGGCCATTGCCTTTAAGGTCTGCATATTCCAAGTTCACTGAGAACTCTTCTCTTCTGCACAACCCTGCCTTGATATTTATTATCATTTCTTATGGATGTGACAAAAACACTTCTGGTATATGAGAATATTTTCCTTACCTTTCTCCCATGATCCTAGAAGTCTTTATCTGATTTAATGAACCTCTCCAAATTAGTATTATTCTGGGACAATAAGTCCCTATTCCACTTTCTTTTTGCTTTTAGCCAAGAATATATTCTGGGTGTACAGTATAACCAAAGGCTAACAAAGACATAACTAGAAATTCCTAAACATTTTTTGTATCATGGACTAGTTTATCAAACTAGTAACTATTAAATAACATGTAATTATTGTTTAAATTAATATACATAGAATAATAGACATAGAATTTCTAAGGAAGTCAATTACATTGGAGTATAGTTATCAAACATCAAACATCAAATTTGTGGTACAGTATTAGATGTGTTTCTTTGTGAATACATAAAATCTAAGGCTAGGTCCATTACTACTTTGATATCCAAGTAGCAAAACAAATAAATATTATTTAAAACTACATGGAACAACTATTGTGAAATATGAAAATACCTATGATTAATATCTATAACTAGGAAACAGGTCCTGCTGCTATTATATTAGTTTGTTGCTTAATTCAAAATAGAAGAAAATGCTAACAATTCAGTTAAAGTTTTATGATAATAAAGATGATTTTTTCCCCACAAAACTTTACCAGCCTCCCAAGTGTTCTGTGCACCCCAGATTAAGACTTCCTGGGCTAAAACAGATAGCTGGGAAGACAGAAATCTGGATCTAGAGAGAAGATATGTAATCACTGAAGTAGAAGATCAATGAATAGACAAAAACTAGCTTAGCTTCTTGCAGCATGAAAGAAGCTGAACTCAGTTACTCAGGGAAAAACAGTGTTGAGGATGATAAAAGTTTTTAATCAACGGAGATCTGGTTTTTCAAGGGGAATATGCCACATATTCCCCACTGTATAAAGGCAATGAACCTTTGTCAGAACTTGGATGTGAGAAACAGACATTGCCAAAATCTAAGGAATAAGAACCAGGCCTCTCAAGACCAAGAGTTTGCAGCACAAGACTCTCCCTAAAATAGAATCTATGGTATATCTCATCTTTCTCATTCAGAATGTAGACACTGGTCTTCCCTTAGATTTACAGTATGGGGTTGATTCTCTGATCCTCCCTCACACCTGTTTGCAGGGCCCATATCTTCTCTTTCACTTACAACCTATGGGACTAGACCATGTACCAGGGACCTGGCTTATCCTATGCTTCCTTGTGGCAAATGTTGAGAGGACGGGCCTCAACCTGCTGGGCTCCGGCAATCCTTCCGCTTCAGCCTTCCGAGTAACCAGAATTGCAGGCATGCGCTACCACACCCGGCTGATTTTTTTATTTATTGTAGAGATGAGGTCTCACTGCCCAGGCGGGTCTCGAACCTGCGGGCTCAGGCAATCCACTCACCTCAGCCTCCCAAAGGCGCGGGATTATAGGCTGAGCCACCGAGCCCGGCTCCAGACAATTTTTAAAATTAAAAGTACAATCTCAAAGGTATTTGGAACCTGCACAGTTATTCCACACTGTCCTGCATAATGAATCTTTTTTTTTTTAAACAGAGTCTTACTCTGTCATCGAGGCTGGAGTACAGTGGCATAATTACAGCTCACTATAGCCACTACCTCTTGGAATTAGGCCTCCCTTCCACTTCAGCTATCCCAGTAGCTGGAATTAAAGGCACATGCTGACACTACTGGCTAATTTTTGGTCTTTTGTAGAGATGAAATCTCATTATGTTGCTTAGCTTGGTCTTGAACCGGATTCTAGCACTCCTCTCACCTTGGCCTCCCAAGGTGCTGGGATTACAGGTGTGAGCCATTGTGCCCAGCCGATGGTGGATCTTAAAGGTTAAAACTTGAATCTGACAACTTAGAAAAGTTATAAATATCCAAATTTTCTCTGAAATATAGCTTTCACTGTTTCTTTGATTTTTTTAAAATTGAGTAAATAAAAATTTCTACATTTATTTTAATTATTAAAATTCTGAAAAATTCTTTTTGTGTTAAATAGATTGCCTAATATATTTGGTGAACTAAAAAGAATATAAAAAATAAAAATACTCAAATAGTCAGAAGGAATGCACTTTTTAATCTTTCTTCTCTTCAGTTTACTATACCACCTTATTAGACCAAATCTCATTCATCTTACAGAGGATTGAAGTAATAATTCACAAACTTCTCTGAACCACATATAAATTCAATATTTGAATACTTTCTACATAGGATTGACTCAAATGGGAATATTTTAAGTGCAGATCTTAGAATTATATATCCAGAAGTGTTGGAAAATATTTGATTATATACTAAGATTCCTTCTCTTCTGCTACAAAATTGAGAAGTCCTTGCCTTGGTCTATGTGCATGTGTTTGTGAGTGAGTGTGTATGTGCGTGTGTGTTTAATTCTAAAAATAGAAATTTAACGACTATTCCTTACATAGGCATGCTATCTTCATTAATTTGGGTACTTAGTATTGAAGCTATAGCCTAGTGTGTTCCTTAAATTAAAAACATGCATCTCTCTGGGGAAGGATAAAACTGAGGATTGGCAAGTAAGTAGGGCTTAAATGGAAACATCAATGATCATGGTTAGACCCCCTCCATTCACAAGATCATCCACCATGAGGAATTATGAGAAACCAGGACCCTCTGAGTCACTGAGGGTGAGAATACTTAATAATCACTCTCCCCTCAAGCTTTTTATATCCATTGATAATTCTAGCTCCAGAGGGGTTCCTTCTGAAAGCAAATTACCTCAACCCCTCGATATTGAGTCTGAGGCATCAGTGAAGAAAAGAAACATCTCATTCTCAGATTCCAGACCAATATGCTACTAGATCTCTTCTCTGTACACAAGTTTCATTCAGTCCCCAATGTCCTTAGTCTTTTGCTGTACTTGTTTATTTTTCTCATTCTCATTTATTATTCTTGTTTGTTTATTCATGATTTGTGGGAGGTTTGGGGTTTTATTTTGTTTTGTTTTTAACCAACAGAGGCAGGTGGACCCAGTGTTTTTCTTCTTCTGGAGACTTGGACTGGTGATAGCTAGACAGGGCAGAAACAGTGTGTAAGTATAGATAAGGGTTCAGGACTACTTAGAGCTCTGACAAGGGAGGGACCTAACTAATGACAGTGAGAGTGTTTTCTGCTATTGCTGCCCAAGTTGTCTCCATCCTTGGTTTCTACACAAGTAGATAAATGGAAAGTGTTGTAAGTTAGTGTTTGAGAATCCTGCCTGGTTAATTGCCCAAAAGTGCCTGAAAAATAGGCCATATATATAGTGCGTTATGTTGTGTTTACAATTATGTGACTATCATCAAAATGTAAAAACTATGGTAGCTAGATAGCTTGCAAAGGCTAGAAATCCAGGAAAATAAGTTGCATTCTTCAACTTTAACTGTGATTAAAAATAATAATAAGATAAATGACCATGAAAGAGACTCAAAGTTACCTGAAAGAGACAGAATGACTCCCAAGTCAGAAACTCTTAACTGTAATTTTATGGAATGTTATCATGGATAAAGAGAAATATATCCATCATTAGTGAGTTAGGCAGCTAAGAAAGCAGAGGAAAGGAAGGTGCTCTGTTGGCTTGTGGTTTAGGTATAACAAAGCATTGATGCCTAGGCCAATGCTATCCTTTTCATGACTTCAGTGACATAATGCCTATTTTAACATCATGAGTGGATCAAACTATCTACCTTGGCACAGTTTGTATTATTTATTTTTATTTGGTTGATAAAAGAAAAAAAGTCATTGCTTACATAGACATGAGTGTCCCAGTTATATATCTCAATGTACATAAATAACTATCCTGATTCCTACATTAGTCTTGTGGCCCTTGTATTTTGGCCAGCATAAGTGTTCAAGAGCAAATTTCAACCTACGAAACAAATGGGCCTGATCCAATAATTCCATAACCCCATCAAAGTCCTGCCTACTGTGGCCTAACTAACTCTAGTTGGCCGTAGAACATCCAGCATGACTCCACTGATTTCTTTGTGTGTGCATAACAGTGGATGTGTCTGCATAAGGGCTTTCACTTATAGTTGTGTATGTGTTTAGTTGTTCATTCATTCATTTAGCACTGCAAAAGTGCTAAAAAATACAGCTAAAAACAATAAAGTCTCTGTTTTCATAAGTTGATAGAGTTTGACAGTAAGTTAAAAAGCAAGTAAAATAGATGATATATGCCAATGATAATAAGTGCTATGGAGGAAAAGAAAACTGAAATGAAAAACAGAGTGTGATTAAGACAAAGAGCAGAAAGCCATTGTACTTTTAGTAGTGTGGTAGAAAAGTTCTCACTATAAAACAACACTTGAAAGAAAACTCTTCAGGGATGTAAGAATGCTCCTAGAAGGCTGGTAGTACTTCCAATAGATGATGAGGAAGTTATTCGAATGACACTGTGATTAAATGTGCATAACATAGGGAATTACAACTATAAATATCATAAAGAAGGGAGAATGCTTAACATTTTAAGGGAATGCCAATAAGGCCAATGTAGGATTAGATTAAGTGGGGGTGGGGGGAGCAGAAAAAGATGAGGCCATAGAAATTTTAAATTATAAAAAGTGGGACACTAGTAAAACCTAGATCATACAGTTGAAGTTAAAAAAAAACTCCATACACCACACACACACACACACACACACACACACACACACACACACACACACACAAATATATGCAAGCTCTCTTTCTCTTATACATACATACATATATATATACAAACATACATATGCACATATATGTATATGTATATCCATAAATCTGTATACCTATAAGTGCTATAGAAAACTGTCAGAAGGCATTAAACAAAGATATGACCTACATCTTTAAAAAAGATTAATTTGCCTGCTATGTTTGGAAGAAACTGTAGTGGGACAGTGTTAGAAGCAGAGAGATCAATTATGAGTCCACAACTGTAATTTAGGTGGAGGTGATAATGGCTTAGACCAAGGTGATAGCAATGGAGGTGATAAAACGGGTCAGCCTTTGGCTACATTTTTTTAAGGTAAAGCCAACAGGATTTTCTGACAGAAGATATTGGATCATATAGTGTTTGTGTGTGTGTGCATGTGTGTGTTTGTTTACACTCATGCACCTTCTACTACATGCTAATTTCTGGGTGTGAGCATGTGTCAGTATGAGGATTTTAAAACTAAACAAGAAGAATCTTTAGGTTAAGTTTTGTCAAAGCCGTTGTCCATCACAGTCCCTGACTAAGTATTGGCTTTAAAGTGGGCAGGCTGGTTAGGGAGATAGGGAAATCAGAAACCATCTCTGGAGCTTGTCCATATATCAGACTTTTAGCCAAAGTGACATCAACCTTATCTCTTGGCTGATGACCAGAGACTTATGAACCATGTCCCACTAAGTGGAGAAGGTTCATATATTCTTTGAGGAGGAAAAGCATTGAGATAAGTCAGAGAACAATCAAACAGGAAAGAATTCTATACAGTGAGGGACTTTGGTGTTTAGGCTATATTCTTTGCACTAGGGAAGAAAGGTTAGCTACCCTTTCCCCTGCCCACCCCCCACCTCCCCTCATCCTCCAAATACCCAGTCAGATTCCAGATCACCAACCTGCCTTTCCCAGGGGTATTCCTACATCCCCAATGAGTTTTTCCTCCCTGTGCAGAATGGAAAAAGAATAAGTCCAGACTAGAAACCTCATAAACACGTTGTTCCCAGAGCATATCACCACTCTTTCAAAAATCTTGAGTGGTTCATTATTGCCTCAAGTCTAGAATACTTTGCATGAAAACCAAGAGCTTCAACAAATATTATACCCTCCTTTCCCACTAGTTTCTTATATAACATCATGTATGTCAGTCCCACTAAATTACTGGCTTTTTCCCAGACATACCTGTACCTTTACAACTGTGCAAATTAAAATCTTCTTATCTAAAATGCCTCTCATTTCATTCTCCATGTACAGAATGACTACTTGTTTAGCATGGTCAACTAATATATTGATTCCTAGGTGAAATCTTCTGTATTCCTTTAGTCAGATCAACTCCTTCATTTTCCATGCTTGTATATTTTGTTTATACCTTGATGATGGCATTGATTTAATTATCTTGTATATTGCCTCATATTGGAAGACAGCCTATGCTAGGGATTAACATTGTAGATTCTAGAGACAGTACATTTGGGTTTAAATCTTGGCTCCACATTTAATCTGTATAAACTTAGGCAGGCTTCTTTTTTTGTCTCCTTTTATATAGAGTGCAAATGACAATAATACCTACCTCATCAGGTTTTTATGAGGGTTAAATGAGGTTATTATACACATAATACTCTTAGAACAGGCCCTAGTACAGAGTAAGCAATCAACTAAAGGTGATGACTGCTAATAGAATAATTATTATAATTTCTGTCATCATTATATTACTATAGCCATCATGTTATCTGGCACACAGCAGGAATTCAATAAATGACTGTTGAATTGAATTTAATGGTGAATAAAAATTACACATCCTGTTGTGACCCATAAAGTAAACAGGACAATTGTCTATCTTCAGTTTAAAAAAAATTCAATTCAACAAGCATTTGAGTACTTATTAAACCCCAAGTATTGTACTGACAACCATATTGAAGAAAAAAATAGATAAGACACAATCTTTTCCTCAAGATCATCTACCTAATTTTTAGGCCCAGTACAAAATGAAAATGCATATCCCCTTTTAGAGAAATTATCATGTCAGCAATAGCTAGAGCATTAAACCAAGAATGAGGCCACCATGCTATATCTACTATCCATACTATGAAAGAATGAACAATATTCTGATTTTCTAGTCTCAACTTTCAAGTCTGATATGATATCATTCTTTAAGCAATCCAAACTATGATAGTATTTCTAGACCTATCATCAGAAATTTTTCTCCACCACTTTTTATCATTAACTTGTGATTTAAATGGTTCATATTTTATCCTACATTATAGTTATTACACATTTAACTTACCCTCTGTATTCTATTGTCTGTGTAAACATTCTTCAGATAGATGTATTATCTTAATGCTGGTATTTATGGTAGACCTGATTAATATAACTTGCCTCTTTTACAATCACAGACATGTTTGAATCAAGAAGGAAATTTTAACATAGCATCACTATATCTTCTCTTTGTGCTTTTCTCAGAGCCAAATAGACAAGAAGACATTCATTCACCAATAAATACAAAAAAATCTATGTGAAGGATGAAGTAGGGCCTGTAGTTATATTTTGGGTATCCCAAACCATCACAGCTCCTGACCCCAAGAAGTTCAGTGGAGTAAATGAGTCATAATGTTCATCTGAAAATTCCTCATGTGTCCGTTAAGCTAATTTATCTCTCTTTAATTTTTTCCTTGTTGTACAATTCCTTGAGTCATTTCACTTTCTGAAACATTTGTTTGCCACCATGGACTCCTGTAGTAGCCAACTTTAGAGTCATTCTTCTCATTCTTCTGAAGCCCTGCTCTGATCTGTTGACCTATTTTTTTCTCTCCTGAAGCACTGTCTCTGACTGTTATGGTTTTTCATCCCTTTTTCATCTTTTTTTTTTTTTTGAGTTGGAGTCTCACTCTGTCACTCGGACTGGAGTGCAGTGGCC
>NW_007231419.1:0-41607 GCF_000164805.1 Carlito syrichta | reverse complement strand
GCAGCCTCGACCGGATGGGCTCCGGCGATCCTTCTGCCTCAGCCTTCCAAGTGGCTGGAACTACAGGCGCGTGCTACCACACCCGGCTAATTTTTTAATTTATTGTAGAGATGAGATCTCGCCAAGTTGCCCAGGTGGGTCTCGAACCCGCAGGCTCAGGCAATCCACTCACCTTGGCCTCCCAAAACGCTGGGATTACAGGCTGAGCCACCAAGCCCAGCCCTTTGTAATCCTTGACAGTAACTCACAAAGATGAATCTTGTTAGCCCCCCTCGAGAAATGTTTCTTCCCTATGAGACTTGGAGTTGCCTATATCTTCCCAGTACGAGTGGTATTATCAAGACTGGACTGAGGTATGTCCTTAAACTATGGGCTCCCCGGAGGCATCCCCAGTTAGACATAGCCCAGCATATGAGCATATACCCTCCAAGAGCACAGCTCTTTAACACCCAGCTGTTAGGGGTACTCTAAAATGGTGAACAATGTTTGTTTCCTTTTCCTCTTTTCATGCCTTTTTCTACCGTACATTTGTTTCAGTTCAAGTCTCCAGGACTCCATGTTAAATAGATGTTCAGTATGTGGAATCCTAGAAGGATAAGAACTAGAAAGATCCTTTGGCCATCCATCCCTGCACATCTTTATGTAGAAGAGGAAACTAAGGTTCTGCCCTGGATTATAGGGTACACAAGAATATGTCAGGAAACTCAATAAGTCCTATGCTTTAAATTACTCTGACAGTATTTGATTAATAAATATATATTTCACAAACTAAAAATCTGTACACATGTACTAACCAAAAATGATTTTGCTGCTTCTAGGTATCCACTTGCAAGATGAATATTTGATTCACAAATACTGATCATACTATGGCATCCGATAGCAACAATCAGAATTTTTTTTTTAAATCAGGAGGTAGTATATTCTAAGATATGTCACATTCTGTCTCAAAGGTCTCTTTTTCTCTTCATGATGGTGGTTGTGCTGTAGTTCTGGTCAGGCAGTCAACTTCTCCTATTTTTGCCATCTGTTCTGTAAGCATCCTGCTGTAGACCCAGATAGGAGTCATCATTCAGAGTTGAAAACATCTGGCCACACACCCCAAGTCTCAGCATGACTCAGCATGATTCATCGTTTCTGGGCTGGAGCCAGGCTCTTGCCTAGAAGGCTACACAGAACCAGAAGTTAGGGAGCAGGGCATTGATGCCAACTGGGACCCAGCTAGAATCATCCATGCTCAAACTATAGAAGTCAGCAATGAGAACTTACACAGAAAGGAATATAGACTAAGGGAAATCTGGTGCTTATTTAATCAGAAATGAGGAATCTGAAGGGCAAAAAAGAAAGGTAGACTTGTAGAAAATATAGTAATCATTCAATAAATGGTTCTGAAGCAACTCCTGAATGCTAAACACTAAATGCAGTGCCTTAATCATAAATAAGAATAAAACATGCGCTTACTCCCCAGGAAATCTAATCAAAAGCAGTATTTAATTATAACATAATGTTACAATGTCTTTTCTTATACTTAATATATATATATATATATACTTAATATATATATATATATATATATATGAAATGAGGGAAATGAATGTTTCTCTCACTGTAGATTCTTTTTGGGAAGTGGACCAAAAGATTTTATAAAATTAAGAAAATGTAAGCATGACCTTAAGATATGAAAATGTACTTTCTTGTTAGAGAATACTTGTTCTCTATCTCCCTTCAGGGCAAAGTGAATGGCACTGGTTAAAAGAGTGAAACTGATGGTGTAGTCTTAGAAAGAAGCCCTACTGGTACATGGACAGAGAAAGCACATTCATCACTCTTCACAATAAACTCTCCCTTCCTCCTATCTTCTACAACAGAAGTTTTATAAGCCTACTAGGGTTAGGTAGATCACATTAGAATTGAGGATCCCAGGCAGGGTCTAAAATGACTATTAGTCCATTCTTTATGAAATAAGGCAATCAATATTTTAGTTGGCCAAATATTGCCATAAAGAATTTGGAAGGACTCAGTGATCACAGAAATACCACCCATGTCTTATATGATTGTTAGCAAGTTGCTTAACTACTCCATGTCTTTGAAATATAGAATTATAGCTGGGCACGTTGGCTCAGCCTGTAATCCCACACTTTGGGAGGCTGAGGTGAGTAGATTGCCTGAGCCTGCGGTTTCGAGACCTACCTGGGCAACTTGGCGAGACCTCATCTCTACAATAAAATGAAATAAAAAAATCAGCCAGGCGTGGTAGCGCATACCTGTAATTCTAGCTACTCAGAAGGCTGAGGCAGAAGGATGACCAGAGCCCAGCATGCCCAGGCTGCGGTGGCTGGGAACGGCCGCTGCACTCTAGTCTGGGTGACGGAGTGAGACTCCAACTCAAAAAAGAAAGAAAGAAAGAAAGAAAGAAAGAAAGAAAGAAAGAAAGAAAGAAAGAAAGAAAGAAAGAAAGAAAGAAATATAGAATTATAATATACTCTAGCTCTTAAAATTATAAAGATTAAATGACTTATTATGTAAAAAGTTAGGGACACAGTATATATGCAGTAAGTGTAATGTTATTATTATATGTATTATAGTCACGTTACTTTAAAGAACAAGAGGAAATATGTTATTGTGGTATTTCTTGACTGGAAATGTGCAGAAAATTCATTTTATTTTAAAACCTCCCCAAATAATTTCATGGCAGATGTTTGGACAATAAGCCACTATGCCATGACTTCTGATCTACCTTCTCTCGATCTCTGATCCACTCAGAAATTTCTTTTCTCTCTGTTCCTGTCAAAGTATCCTTCCTCCTAGTCTATCTTACACCAGTGAAAATTTCTCCAGACAATGTGAGACTTCTAAGCTTTGCCTTAGAAGAAACCACAATGATGTCTGATTTTTGAGGAAAAGGAACTGAGAGAGCTCTAGCCTGATAACATTTGATACAGGGACTTTGTAGAATTGACCCTGATAAGTTCTTTCATTCTGCTTGCAAATAAGAAAGACAATATGAAGCTCAAAATAATTTTAAAGTAGTTAGCATACAGAGCAGGAGCTTGCACTGGTAAAATTTGCTGTCAGACTCTGTAGAGGGAGTTGCAAAGAATTTGCAGAGTTTCTTCTCAGTTTTTGTATTCCTACCACAGCACCACAGCACTGTTTCTAGCATGGTTTAAAGTCCACAGCGCTTGATACCAGTTAGAATGTCACACAGACTTGAACCTGACAGATATATGTATGTTTTGGAAATGATGAGTTTCCAAGTTACTATAGAGTAAAGAGAGAGCCAGTGGGTTGGGCCCGAGGAATAACTGAAGAATGCAATATATAAACACTCTCTCTTCCTTAACCAAATCTGCAGCTTGGTCAACAGGTATGAGCAGGAACGGGTCTTCCACTTTCTCAAGGATCTGTTATAATTTTTCATCTGATTAGATTTGGAATGCAAAACAGTCTTTAAAAAAAAAATTGAACTTGTCTCCAAATCTTTCCTTACTTCTTTCTCTCTCAAACTTTCCTAAGGAGATGCAACCATGGTTGAAGGTGTATGGTCTACTATTGTGGTTTCAACCTTGTCCTCCAATCTCCAAAGAGTGAAAGTGGGGATCAAGAGGAGGAGAGAGAAATATCTGTTTCTACTCTCAGAGTTCACAATACATGTTTATGTTGGTATTTTGCTGTGGAAACAGTACAGTTTTCAGCAGTTGCAGACTGAGTTTATATCCTAGCCTCACTACTTGATGACTCTATTAACTTTGACAAGTTATTTTATTTCTTTGACTTTCAAATTCTTACTTAGTGCAAGGCAATACAATATAGACAATAGGAGAACCCAGACCACCTGGGTAATAATCACAAATTGTCTACTTAGTAGGGTGTGTTTTCAAGAAATCTACTTACCCTACACATACCTTAAGCTCCTCATCAGTAAAAGAGATAATAATCAGTTTCTGAGTTTTGGTATGAGGGTAAACTAATTCATACAATGAACTTAAATTAGATTCTAGCATATACTAAGTACTCAAGAGTTGCTACTTACCATTAGCATTAATTATAGTATGTTCAATAATACATCCCTCATAGAACTATCATATTAAATGTTCTTGTTTAAATATCATAAAATAGCATCTAACATACAGAAGATTTCAGTAAGTATCAATGCCTATCTCCCTTTCATTTTCCTCTAGTTTAAATCCAACACTATTTTTTTAAGTGTCTCTCATGTGGTCTTTAGTCCCTTCAATATCCTGTTTTTCTCTCAATTCTTAGGCAGATTCCTAAAATTTTCTTCGGTTGTACAAGCTCCCAGAGAAGTGGTATTTTCTTAGGTTGCAAAGATTCTGATAGCCACCTTCATCTGTGCCCTGTGGCCTTAGGAGCTTCAGCCATTAAAACTAAACTGTAAACTTTGACTGCATCACCTGGTTAGATGGTTCTACTAAGGGATGGTTTCAGACCATCACTAAATTAACATTAGGCTCTGAGACTGATGTCATATTTCTAAGAGTGGTTGGTGCTGTTTCCTGGAAATTTCCTGCTTCTTTAAGACCATTGGGCCTTACAGAGCCCATAGCTCAGTTCTGAATTGCTAGGTCACTGGTCTGGAATGTGTATCTCCCTTGTTTCTCATAATAATCCCATAAGACAGATGTAATTATTATTCTTACTTTATAGATGATGAGCCTGAACTCATAGGAGTCAAGGCACTTGCCCAACTGAGGGGATGAGGATTCGGTCCCATATGGTAGAAGAACAAAAATTGCTGCTTTGCTGTGCCTACCCACCTTTTCTCATGCCCACCCCATACTCATGGTCTATCTCCCCTGAGAGTCATGGACTCCACCCAGAGCCACCAACCTGACCTAACCACCTATCTTAGTCCACCAGCCTGTAGCCCTTCTGGGCCCTGATAACTGGCTGCTAGCCCCAGCCCTGACCTCCCTGGAACCACTGATAGACACATTTCACACACCAGTTCCCAAAGTCCCCATAGAGGCCTTGGGTTTACTGAGTCAAAGTTAACTGAAGTTCAAGTCCATAGACTCTTGCTCCCGAATTTACAGTTACAGACTTGTTTATGGCAGTATTCTTCATCCATAACCCAATTTATTAGCTTCATCACCCCATCCGCCTAATCCTCCTCACCAATGCAGCAAAGGACTCATGAGCAGCTGTTTCAGAGTCTGACTTGGATCTGCGACTGCCTCTGAAGTGACTGATCTTAGGCAAATGTCTTGACTCCTTTGAGCTTAGTCTTGTCATCCAAGAATAGGAATAATAACGGTATCTGGGCTGGGCTCAATGGCTCAGCCTGTAATCCAGTGCTTTGGGAGGCTGAGGTGAGTGGATTGCTGGAGCCCGCGGGTTCGAGACCCACCTGGGCAATTTGGCAAAACCTCTTCTCTACAATAAATAAATAAATAAAAGAAAAAAAGAAAGAAAGAAAGAAAGAAAGAAAATTATCCGGGTAGCTCATGCGTGTAGTTCCAGCTACTTGGAAGTCTGAGGTGGAAGGATCGCCGGAGCCCAGCAGGTCAAGGCTGCGGTGGCCAGCAGCGTGCCACTGCACTCCAGTCTGGGCGACAGAGTGAGACTCCAACTCAAAAAAAAAAAAAAAAAGGTAGCCGGGCTCGGTGGCTCAGCCTATAATCCCGCGCCTTTGGGAGGCTGAGGTGAGTGGATTGCTTGAGCCCGAGGGTTCAAGACCGGCCTGGGCAGCAAGACCTCATCTCTACAATAAATAAAAAAATCAGCCGGGCGCGGTAGCGCGTGCCTGTAATTCCGGCTACTCAGAAGGCTGAGGTGGAAGGATTCCCGGAGCCCAGCAGGTCGAGGCTGCGGTGACCGGGAGCGGCGACTGCACTCCAGTCTGGGCGACCGAGTGAGACTCCAACTCAAAAAAAAAGTATCTGTTTATGGAGTTAAAATGAGGATAGAAGACAGTAATTTAAATTGATTTGACTTTATCAAAAGATGATTAATAGTAGTAGATTTAATCATCCATTAATCCTCTCCCTCAACTCTTTCCCTCATCCCCATCTCCTATTTGACTTCGCTCTCCTTACCTACAGTGATTTCTGTTCTCTTGTTATAGATGGGATCTGAGGGTAAGCCGTTACCCCCAATACCAAGTGAGGTGTTTCTTGAAGAAGCCATACTCACCATCTGGATCATTCAGTAAGGTTCAGGAAGAGGAAGGAGGATCAAGGTCTTAGGCAAGAGCTAAGGAAGGAAGACAGAGAAACTGGATCTAGGGCCTCTCAAAGCTGAATGTAGGAATCAGAGGACTAGTCTGTGGATCCTGGGAAGGTTTCACATGGGTAACTCCTTCAACTAAGAAGGGTCTGGGCTGTGAAGAAACTGTTCCTGAGTAGAAGTGAGGAGATTCCAATAGCATAGACTTAAAAGAGGGTCTCTAGAAGAGTGGGGTGGGTGGCTCCCTGTCACCTGAAGAAAAAACCCACCTAGTGTAGGTTCCTTTCTACTCTTACCCTATGGGGTTTCTGATTCTGAGCCAGACTACACAAAATCCTGAATTTCTACCTGCTGAAGCCCTGAACAGGAAGAAAGCATTGTGGTTTCCACTTCTCTCAGAGCACTTTCTTTCCCTGCTTCCCCATTTGCCTCAGCATATGGCTTGATAATCTGATTTATCCAAACAAGAACTATGGGAAAAGGCTTTCCCTTATGTAGACTTTTGTTCATCGCTGTGTATATGATAGAGGAGCAGAGAATGAAATACAATGCCATAGAGCTTCTCAGAGCTACATGAGTTTGAAAATTCATCAAGACCAGTCCTCTGCTTAGAGCAGAAATTCTCTCTTGGGATTCATACAATCATGGGTGAAACTTTACAATTGGAGAGAGCTTATGGATTTTCACTGAACTCTTCTTACTTGTGCTAAACAGTTTAATTTTTAAAAGTTCTTACATATATGAAAAACATGGGCAACATAGTACTTCTTGATTCCCTATTCCAGAAGATAACCTTCCCATATTGGAGGATTCATCCATTTGTTAAACACAAATTACATGCATTGTAACAAGAGCTAGAGACGTAACAGTTAACCAGAGAGTCACAGTCTTTGAATTCATCAAGCTAAGCGTTTAATTGAAGACAGCAATATAACTGCCATTCCTTCTCCTCTTGGTGTGGTCTTTCCTGATCTCAGGAAGTAAAACTCAGGTGGGAAAATCACACTATCATCCCAGATCCAGTTATAGAGGAATGCAATGCTATTTTCTTTATTTTTTATTGTTTTATTTTTTATTTTAAAGACATGGGGTACAATTCAGAGTTAGGTACACAAATGTTCAGAGTTAGGTACACAAATGTTCATTGTGCAGGTACCCTTGTTGATGAGGTGTGACCCCCCTTTCCCAGGTAGATTCCCACTACTGCCAATCCCACTTCCCCGCTCCCCTCCCGGCAGTTTCCCGCTACTACCAAACTTTTTCTTATAGTATTATGATAATTGTTCAAGGTCTTCTTATGAGGGAGAACATGTGATACTCAGTTCTTTGTTTCTGTGAAAGATAACTCAGTATTATAGACTCTAGGTCCATCCAAGTTGCTGTGAAGTTCATGATTTTGTTCTTTACAGCTGTGTAATATTCCATCATGTATATGTACCACATTTTTTTATCGAGTCCTCTTTTGATGGGCAGCATGGTTTGTTCCATGTTCTTGCTACTGTGAACAATGTGCAGTGCAGCTTTCTAGTCATTAAAGATGGTGGAATGCAGAGGGTCAATAAATGTTTTGTGAATATCATGACCTGGGAGATCCTTGAAGGCAGAAACTGGAGCTTAGATTTAAACAAACATCTTTTGTATCCCCATCATCCAACATGGCGAGTGCCAAATAGTAGATGTCAGTAAATGTTTAATGGATAATGAAGGAAGAGATACTTCAGACCAAACCCCAATTATGCCATTTGCTAGTAGTATATATTTGTGTGTGTCTGTGTAAATATTCTTGGACACATTGAGGTGTAGTTTCATTAACTATAGTAAAAGGGGAATAGTAATTGTGTTTACCTCAAGTGATTCAAGAGTATTAAAAAGATAAGTTGATCAAAGCACTTTTTACAGTAGTAAGCCTTCAATAAATGTCAGTTATTTTTATTATTATTGTGAAAAATAAACTGGTATAAAGTATACAACAAAAGAGTTTTTAGCTGTAGCAAGAACACATTAACAGCAGCAAACTTTTCTAGAGTATTTACACTGCTTTAAGCTCTTTGCATATATTAACTCACACAGTCTGCTCAATAATCTTACCAGCATGTTAAAACCCCATTTTTCCAATGAAGAGACATATAGCAACTGAGAGGCACTGAGTTGCCAACTACTAGGGCAATCTGACTCCAGAACCTGTACCCTTAACCTCTACTCTACACTGCCTAAGATTTTTGTTTGAATCTCTGAAATGAGCTATTGGGGTTGACTCTCTGGGGAAGGAGCCAAGTTCTTTCCTAGAGGTGAATGGGGATGGAAAGGAGAGGAGCATCCTCTTTTTTTTTTTTGCATGTGAACCAACACACACACACACACACACACACACACACACACACACACACACACACACACACACCTGATACCCACTGGGCCTGGTTGAAGAAGAAAATTTTATTGCTGAACGAGAAGACCTGGGGATATCTTTCCATTTGAGGAGTTTCAGGTTTAGTGACCTCTGCTGAAGAGTTAAGGGAACTCACACATTTAGTAAATAGAAATTCTGTGTTGAAAGAAGAACCACTGGGAATCATTTACTCCCTCCTCTTTAAAGAAGGCAAAACTGAGACTCAGAGAAGGATGGGGACTTTCCTAATATGATTTAATTAGTCCTGGACTTTCCCAGGCTAGGACTTCAAATTCCTAAATAGCTGTCTAGTGCACTCACATTGCTGTCTAGAGCCTCTTTGTCTCTAACTGAGTTCATTATGGGAGAAGCAACAGATGGAACCTAAAATATCCTGGGTGGTTTCCATGCCACAGTCAGGATTGGGCAGATTCCTCGCTATTTCTTCAAAAATAAATATATCATTTAAATACATAAATAAGCAAACTGTGCTCTGGGGCCAGGAGGGAGAGGCTCTGGAACCTACCCCTCCTGAGTCCTGGTCCTGCAGATAGTGCTATCAAAACCCTGACAGGCCCCCCTCCTATTGCTGGTCTTTGAGTGAGTCAGCCCAGCACAGGGTGGGACAAGCTGTTTTATTCTGATGACTGCTGAGTGGGAGAGAGGAAAGGGCTCATGGCCTATAAACTCAAATTATGGTTATCAGTAGCCCAAGAAAAGGAATAACACTTAATGTCCACATGTACCCTGTATCCCCTCTTGTGTGTCTGACCTCCAAAGAACTCTTAAACTAAAAGTGATGGCAATGTCATCACACTAGGTGCCATCCCATCCAAACCCTCTTTTCACCCCACACACCAGACATGGACAATAACCCTCTTTCCAAGTTCACATTGCTAGTCTTTGCAAAAAACTCAAGAAATTTCTGAAAAATGTACTTATTCAATCTTGTTTGGTTATTCCTGCTTCAATGGCTCAGTGGGAAAAAAGTATAATTTTTTCATAAATTGACAATGGACTTAATTTTATAACAACTTTTCTGCATTGATGTAAATTCACAATAACTTGTGATTGTTACTGCTCTGGAAAGTTACATGATGATGAATAAAAAGGAAAACCATTAAAAGTCCAGAAAATACAAACTATCATATTTAGGCCTCAAGTTTCTATCAATAATATATCATTGATACAAAACGCATCTATAATTGTGAACAACAGTAAGATAATGTATATAAAATATCCAACGCTCTGCCTGAAACATGCTAGCACATTTAAAAAATGCATTGAGAGTATTTTAAGGACTAATTTCTGATACTACCTGAGAGATACTACATAATAGACAATATAGTATTAGTGTATCAACAAATGATTAGCATATGAGTGAGATGGAGATAAAAAATCAATTTTATAATAAAAAAGGACTTAAACTAGACAGAAACTTAGATATTTTCAATAATGGGGCTGGGCTGAGAGTGTGCAGTCAGAGGCCCTGTGGATGCTGTGCAGCTGTTCCCAGGTGAAAGTCTTTGCAAAAAACTGGTGATTCCAAAAGGGCACTACCTGGAGGTAAATTTTTCGTCTAGAATGGGAATGTTCTCCTACAAAAAGCTCCAGGAAAGTCCTTGTCCCTGTTCCCCGGAGTTATCAAAAAAGCAATACATGCTTACCTTCAGGGTTAGAAAGACTTGAGAATTTTGGGGCTGTACCTTTGGAGGCCAGCATACTTTTATGTTTTGTTGACCAAGTAGAGCACTCTTGTCTACTTCCAAGATCTGCTGCATCAGCAATGAGACTTCAAGGATTGAGAAGATATGACCTCAAATGTAGGGAAAAGAAGAGATATTAGTGTTCACTCCATGCTAGTACAATGTTGAGACCAGTCATCTGCGAAGCAAGAGTTGTGGAGCAGAAATTGTTCCTCAAATCTTTTGACTACCTTTGACTTCAGAATATCATATAGGAACTGGTGAATTAAATTAAGGCATGGTACCTCAGATAAGGACAGGAACATTTTTTAACTTTAAAGACATCCTTTTTCTTTTATAATTTTTAGTGGATTTAGAGGGTATAATTGCCATTTTGTCACATGGATCTATTGCATATTCATGAATTTTGGCTTTTACTGTATCCATCACCCAAGGAGTATACAGTCCACTCATTAAGCAATTTCTCATCCTTCACCCCCCATTCTTCACAATATCCAATGTTTATTATTCCACTTTCTATGTTAATAGGTACACATTATTTATCACCCACTTATAAATGAGAACATGCAGTATTAGATTCTGTTTGAGTTATGTCACTTAAGACAATGGCCTCCAGTTCTCTCCATGCTGCTGCAAAAGACATATTTTTATTTTTTTAATGCCTGAGTAGTATTCTAGTATGTGTATTGTGTATGTGTGTGTGTATATGCATACACATACACCACATTTTCTTTATCCAGTCATTCATTGATGGTCACTTAGGTTGATGCCATATCTTTGCTATTGTAAATAGTGCTGCTATAAACGTAAGAGAGCAGGTATCTTTATATATAGTGATCTACTTCCCTTTGGCTAGATACCCAGTAATGGGATTATTGAGTGGAATGGTAGCGCTAATTTTAGTTATTTGTGAAATCTCCACCCCATTTTACATAGAGGTTGTACTAATTTACATTTCTATCCACAGTGTATAGGCATTCTCTTTTCTCTGCATTCTCACCAGTATCTGCTATCTGTTGTTTTTAATAACAGTCATTCTGACAGACATAAAAGCATACCCTACTGTGGTTTTCATTTTCTGATGATTAGCGATGCTTAGTATTTTTTTCATATGCTTGTTGGTCATTTGTATGTCTTCTTTTGCAAAATGTCTATTAACGTTTTTTTGTCCACTTTTGACTGGGATTGTTTGATGTTTGTTGTTGAGTTGTTTGAGTTATTTGTACATTTTGAAAGTTAGTCCTTTGTTAAATGCATAGTTTGCAAATGTCTTATTCCATTCTGCAAGTTGTCTGGTCACTCTTTTGATTATGTCTTCTACTGTGCAGAAGCTTTTTAGTTTAATTGAATCCTATTTGTCTATTTTTGTTTCATTTGCTTTTGAAGTCTTAGTCATTATTATTTTCCTAGACTAATGTTGGACAGTAGCATTTCAAACAGAGTAGAAAGAAAACTATGAAGGAAAGCATTTACTTTATCTTTTATCTGCCTATCATCTATCTATACATTTGTTCATCCACTTATTCATAAATATAAGCACAAACTCTAGTGTGTGTGGGTCTTTGTGTGTGTGTATACTCATTATTGAAAGTGGAACTAAAATGGAAGTGTAATTCAGCTGCCCCCCTGTGGTTACTACACTATTCTGCAAGTCTCTCTTAATGCCTAGTTTAACAGTGTGCAAGACTATTTAGAGGATACCACTCTTTCCTCTCTGTGTTTCAACATCACCATAATATCTGGAAATAATAATTTTTTAAAATAGCACAATAATGTCACGTTTAAAAGGGTTATATAAAATTAGAAAAACCACAGCTTGAGTTCAACCTTTAAAACAAATATGTGACATTGGGAAGTTTAATTACTTTTTGAATCTGGAGTTCTCTAGTATGGAATTCAGATAATAGTATCTGGAACCTAATGATATAATACATCAAGGAACTTTTCGTAGAGCCTAGTACAAAGTAAGAACTATTTAAGTGCATACTGTGTGTATTAAATGTACATATATAATATGCATATATATATTTAATCATCTTCTGTGTATCAGTTACTAATATGGATTTTACAAGCATTTTCTCACTATCTTGCTTATTCCTCATTTATACACTATGCAGTAGATACTTATCTCTCTTTTTCAAATGAGTAAAGTATAACTCAGAATACATAAGGAAATGTCCAGAGATTATATAGCTAGAACAGAACATAACTGAGAAGGAAATTATCTATACTATAAAACACTCTAACAATACAGATTTATATATACATATATATAAAGTAAAAGTGAAAGGTCTCATGCAGCCTTATCTTCCCAATTTAATTCCTCTACCCAGAGAAAAGCAGCAGTAGCTGTCTGGTGCGAATCTTTTCAGAATATTTCTGAGAGATGAAAGATAAACATGAGCCCATCGTCTTGCTAGACTCTGGTATGGCCATGTGCTCTTTGAGCTATGACTGTGGCCATGCTTCCTGGCTTTGGCCCCCTTCCTCACCTTGGGGAGGTGAATCTTCTCTCTCCCTTCTCTTTCTCTCTCTAATTGACTTTTAATAAGCTATATTTTTAATCTAAAAAAAGAAAGATGAACATGGGACATGTGGAAGGAAGAGATGAGAGACAAGAAAGGGAAGAGGGGAGATATTTGAAATTGTTATTTTCTCTATCTCTTGAAAAAGACTTTTCATTGCATTAAATTGCAGGTGATGCCATTTCTGAATTTCTGGAACAAAGAAAGTCCAACTAAAATAGTGGTTTTAAGTTCAACATAAAATAATGGTTGAAGTCTATGATATTTTCAAAATTCAAGGTGATGTTTTACTATCTTTTGCTTTACCATTAGAAATAGATCTTGTGAATTATTTGGTCTTTCTTTTGTTTCTTTTTTCTTCTGTGCACAGCACCTTTTTAAGCATCTCCTGTAGAACTGGTCTTGAAGCAGCATATTCTCTTAGGACTTGGCTATCTGGGAAGGATTTTAATTCTCCCTCACTGATGAAGCTTAGCCTGACTGGGTGGGAAATTCTTAGTTGAAATTTTTTATCTCTGAGAACATTAAAGATTGGGGTTCAATTCTTTCTGGACTGCAGTGTTTCTGCAGATAAGTCTACAGCAATTTTGATTGATTTTGTCTGGTAAGTAGTCTGATTTTTTTCTCTTGCTTCCTTTAAGATTTTTTCTGTTATACCTACTTTGTATAGGCAAATTACTATGTGTTTAGGGGTTGGTTTTCTCATAAAATATCTTGCAGGGGTTCTCTGAATCTGTTGTGCTTCTATAGTCATCTCTCTGGCCAGATGAGGGAAGTTTTCTTGAATGTCCTCATGGAATGTTTGTTCCAGAGTATTTTCTGTTCCTCTTTCTATTTCAGGTATTCTGATCAAATGTAGGTTTTGTTTCTTGATAAAATCGCACATCCCTTGCAGAGTTTTTTCTTCCCTCTTACGTTTGTTTTTCTACATTTTTAATAGATTGGGTTATTTCCATATTTGTGTCTTCCAGCTCTGAGATTCTTTCTTTGATCAGTTCTGCTTCCCATGCTTGTCAGTTTGTCATTTGTTTCTTGGATGGAGTTCTTTATTTCATTATTTCTAACAGGACAGGCGTATAGATTGATGGAACAGGATAGAGATTCTGGAAGCAAACCCTCAATTTCTCAACCAACTTATCTTCAACAAAGCCTCCAATAACAATCACTGGGGAGAGGAGAACCTATTCAGTAAATGGTGCTGGGAAAACTGGCTGACCACATACAAGAAGAAGAAATAGTACTTCTACCTATCACCATACTCAAAAATCATTTCCAAATGAATCAAAGACCTAAATGTAAAACCTCAAATGTTAAAACTCTTGGAAAATGCAGGAGACACCATATGGAAGTTTTCTTATTTGAATAGAAAACCTGATCAAAAGCCCAAATGCCCATGCCATAAGATATAAGATAGACAAGTGGGATCTCATCAAACTGAAAAGCTTCTGTAAAGCAAAAGCAACCATCAAGAGAGTGAGGAGATAGCCTGCAGAATGGAAAAAAAAATACTTGACAAATGTGTATCTAACAAAGATCTAACATCCAGGATTTACAAGGAACTCAAATGTGCCGAAAGGAAAAACAAACAAACAAACCAACAGCCCCATTAAAAAGTGGGCAAAAACATGAACAGATCCTTCTCAATAGAAGACCTATGAGCAGCCAACAGACACATGAAAAAATGTTCAGCCTCACTCATCATCAGAGAAATGTAAACCAAAACCACATTGAAATATCACCTAACTCCAGAAAGAATGGTCATCATTAATAAAGCAAAAAAAACATCAGATGCTGGTGAGGATATAGAGAAAAGGGAACGCTTCTACACTGTTGGTGGGAATGCAAACTAGTTCAACCTCTATGGAAAACAACATGGTGATTCCTAAAAGAACTAGATATTGACCTTCCATATGACCTGGCAATTCCCCTTCTGGGAATATACCCAGAGGAACTTAAATCACTCTACAAAAAAGATACCTGCACAGGCATGTTTATTGTAGCACCATGCACAATAGCAAAAACAAGGAACCAATCGTGCTGTCCATTGAAACTGAACTGGATTTTAAAAATGTGGTATGTACACATGATGGAATATTATGCAGCCATAAAGTAGAACAAAATGATGGACTTTGCAGCACTAGGTGGAATTAGAGTCTATCATACTCAGTGATCTATCACAGAAACGAAGAACTGAGTATGTTTTCTCTCATAAGTGTACCCTGAACACTTACCTTAAGACAATGGGAAAAGGATTGGCAGTAGCGGGACACTTCCAGGGGAGGGAGGAAGAGCACATAACATAAATAAGGGTACCTGATCTCAAATCAGGTGAAGTAGGGACCAAAGGGAGGTCCAAACATTATCTGTTAAATGACTACTTGTATACCTAAATCTGAATTGTACCACTCATCTTTAAAATAAAAAAAAAATTAAAAAGAAATAGATAAGAGAGTACAGATATTTTCTCAGGAGACATACTAGGAAAAAGGAAAACTGGTAGAGTATCCCAATGGGCTATCCCAGGAAGGTGGAAGAACCAACTTTTAAAAAGATTTTAAAGATGTAGGGTACAATTCGGGGTTAAGTTCCTGTATGGTCATCATACAGGTAGGGCAAGATGTTGATGAAACTGGTTGGAGTGTGAGAGTCTCTGCATGGATGAGTATGCATAAGGACTAATCTGTGTCCATCGTGTGTGCAGGTGGGTGAGCGAATATTCAACTGAGGGAAGACATGGGATCAATCAACTTTTAATCAGGAGGTGCCTTCAACACTTTCCTCACTTATGACTCCACCCACCTTCATCCATTATCTCCATAGGGTGTCTCCTTTACTAGTGGTGGTTAAAATGACTTCAGCTAGTTCTCTAAGGAGTCCTGCCAGATATGTGTTAGAGAACACAATCCAAATATAAGTAAAAGCAATATTTTGACTGCAGTCATTCATTTTTTTGTCACTGTGATTACCATTGAAATTCTCAGTCTTTCACCAGTGATCACCCAGGTTATTATAACTCAGGTTATTCTGAGTGTGGCCAACAGATTGCGAGCTAAATCAGAGAATAAGCCATCTTCATGCTTACTAGCTTAAACTGAAATGGCTACAGCAGAGTGAGCAAGAAGGTTTACAAGTATTTTCTATAAATAATAAAATGACTGAACCCTTCTCCGATCAGGGCATAGGAAACTATAATGAACCATATAACCCACATTAGGATGAATAATATTATTATAAGTCTACAGCAATTAATAATCCATACATAAGCACAGATGAAATGGATCATGTCCACATGGAGGCAAAGAAATAAAATATATGATAGGAACAAGAAAAAAGAAGGCATTTGATAAAAAAAAATAGTAGGCAAAGGACAGGCAGGACAAAGGAACAAATGATTGTCATGCCTACGGTGCAGACAACTGTGCTAATAAACATGGAGGCATAATATAGGCGATAGCAGATACTCACTTGATAGTAAAGGGACTTGGTCATCAGTAGAGGGGATTCCATAAGGGGTAAATTGGGCAAAAGTTTGAAAACTGAACTCTGAGGCAATGAACTGCAAGATCACAACTGTGACTAGGAAGTGAGGGGAAAGTCCAAGTCCATATAAGTCAATATGAAAAGGAGCATGGACTTGGTGAGTGAAAGCTCTGTCCTGGTGTTGTCCAGGATGGTGGTGCTGCCCATGGAGAATAAAGAGAAAACAGGAGGGTTCAGAGATACAGGCAAAGAGGTCTCTTAGCTAGATGTCTATAAGAATGAAATAGAAAGTTGTGCTTGTATTGATCACCATGGATATGGCTGGTAAAGTCATTGAAGAGGCTTATTTTATTTATTTGTTAATTTTATTTTTATTGACAAATAATTATATACATTTATGGGGTGAAATATGTTTTGATATATATTTACAATATAGAATGATTAAATTAGGCTAACAAATCCACCACTTCACATATTTATCCTTTTTCTGTGGTAAAAACATTTAAAATTTCATTATTTTCATTCAGAGATCTGGGTCTTACTTAAAATGTCTGATGTATAAGAATGCAATAATGAATTTAGGAAATACTCAGTGACTCCTTACAAATCACAAGTGATGATTAACCTAGGAAAACATGAGTTAATGGCAAATCTAGGCGCATGAAATAAGAAAATCTTTATCATTTTGGAAGTCAGGAATCAACAGTCAATTTTCTCAGCCCTCAAGGTGAGAGCTTGAAATGGCATTATAACAGAAAATAGGCATTCAGGGGCTTGATGTGAAAGCAAACCAAGTAAGACAAATATACACAAAAGTGCAACATCAGAAGATCAGAAGCACAAGTTACTTAACTAATCTTAAGCAGTTTCTCGTACATCTTGGGTGTATTTATTGCTATGTCACAGATAGATTCTGTGGTCTTTAGTGCTCTACTCTAAACAATGGCCCAAGAATCCATACTCTTTGCAGTGTTTGAAATCACTATTTCAGAATCCTTGACTTCCTATCACGTGGAGAGGAAGAGAGAGAATGATCAGAAGGCACCCTGCCTTGACCGGAAACATTATTATCTCAACTTTATTTTAGTGAGAACCAGTCACACAGCCAACTTAATTGTAAGGGCTGCTGGAAATTGTGGTGGAGTACATAGATTTTAGTGAGTTATATAGTTTCTACCATACTATTCATTAGTGACTACCATTACGCCACATCCTACACTTCCAAAAACAATGGGAATATTTTTTGTTAAATTGAAGGCATTGTGAGCTATATTTTTATTATGCTTAGTAGCAAAAATAGGACTTAGAGTGCTAAAAGCATACCGGATTCCATTATATTTGTCTGGGTCTAAATTGTCTCATCCCAAACTATATCTTATTTCAGACTAGCTTAGGCTTTGAAATACGTTTTGTTATGAATTATCATTGTATAGTAGTTTAGGGCATATATTCTAGAGCCAAATAACCTGTGTTGAATTGTCCCTTCTGCAATTTGCCAGCCATTTTCTTGACATTGCTTTATGACTCTGTGCCCCAGTTTCTTCACCTTAAAGGGTTATGCAGTAGTGCACTATTCATGGTCACTATGAGTATTAAATGAGTTGATACATCAACAGAGCCTTGTGCATAGTATCAGCCATAATAATTATATTATTATCACTATTACTACTCTTATTATTCTTCCTCTAAATTATCCTAGTGTGTATGTTGACGATATGGGGGTTTGGACCAAGGACATGAAGATCAGATATGGGTAGCGTGGGAATACAAGTGTAGTATTATATTGTCAAGGATTACACGTGGATCTTTCTTTGAAAAGGGAGATGGAAGGTTGGTCCCTTTCATAGAGTATTATGAAAAAAACTACAACTTTTCAAGAAAAGCACATATTGTAATACATGTGGTACCAAACAGTTCCAAACAGAGCTCTGATTCCAAGCTAAGAGGTATTGTGGGAACTATGTGCCAGCTACCAATGAACAAACATGCTACTCTATTGGTTGACTCATAGGTAGATATGAGGTGAACCACCCCATTCCCAGATGTACTCAAAAGCAGCCAGTCTGGAAGTGTATTTATAAAACTTTGGACACAAATATGATTTTATTAGATCAGTTAAAATATAGACGCTATTCCTGAAAAAGAAACCAAAAAGAACAAGTTACAAAGAGAAAATCCCTGGTGATGAACATATATTTTTGGCTAGAGTGGCATGTACATTTTTATTTTTTTAAACAAATTGAAGGTAAATTAGGCAATGAAATATTTAAGAGTCTTGGATTTTGTAGAAAACTTAGAGCCGTTGCACAGTTTTCTATACTGTTCCTGTATATTTAAAATGCTAGTAAATAATTTTTTGCAGCTTTTTCTGGAGCACTTGCAATGGTCAGTTGGTAATATATGATAGTTTATTCCATTAGTGTACAACTTTGTTGAAAATGTATTTCTTTTTTAATTTAATTTGACTTTTTTAAAATTTTAACTAATTTACATTATCTTATTTGAGTTGTGGGGTAAAGTGAGGATTTACTACAAAAGTAAGCTGCATGTAGATAAAGTCTGGGCTTCTAGCTCACCTTCTCTCCCCCAAAAGTGTAACTGGTACCCAGTGTGTTGCCACATTGCCACATGCTCTCTTTCCCTCCTCCTTAGCAATGTCAAACGTTGGCCGATCCCACCCTTGTGCTCATGTGACCAACCATCGGAGCTCACTTATGAGTGAGAATATGCAGTATTCAGTTCTTTGTTTCTGTGATAGTTCATTTAGTATGATGGTCTCCAGCTGCATCCATATTGTTGCAAAGGCTGTGATTTTGTTCTTCTTTATAGCTGTGTAATATTTCATCAGGTATATGTACCACATTTTCTTTATCCAGTCCACTTTTGACAAAGTCATCAAAAACAAACACTGAGGAAAGAAAACCAAATGGTGCTGGAAAAACTGACTAGCCACATACAAAAGAATGAAACTGGGCCCCTACCTACCACCATATACAAAAATTAACTCAAAATAGATCAAGGACTTAAATGAAAATATCTTTTTTATTATTATCTAAAAATTTAACACTTTGTGATTTAACACAGTAGATTTTTGTTTTTATTTATGTGATATGGAGTATAATATTTTTCTCAAAATACCACTTTTATAAGGAACTGTCTATTCATTTTTTAATATGAATTTCAGCTTTTAAATGTTTTCTTATTTTCTACCTATGATAGGTAGGTCTTTGTCATCCTTATTCTGTTTTCCTATCTTCAGTTCTTTTGTATGTACAGATTCCAACTTCAAGTTATATTTAATGGTAGGCTATTGGATGCATTCTCAACACTCCAAAACAGATTTACGTTAAAACATCTAACCAAGATAAACAAAGGAGTCTTCATGCATTTGTTTCATTCATTTTTTCCATTATGACAACATGATGAAGAAATATGGAAAGAAAATTTCTGGTACAATTTTGTTTTTAAAGTCATTTAGTATTAGTTAGCTCTTATAGGCCTGCCCCTGCAGTGTAAGACAAGCATTTTTTTAATGATTCTAAAGACTTCTGACAAATATGCTAAATTTTCTTATAGCTCTTTTCAACATGCACCAATTATGTGTTTGCATACCTTTCTCCATAACTAGACTACTCAATTCTTTAAGTTAGAGATTATATTTTTACATTGTTTCTTCAGGCTCTAACACAGAGCAGGCATTTAATGGATTTTGGTAATCAGATATTTACTATGATACACACTTACTGAGATTCAAAGAGGTATGTGAAAGTATTCAGGCACATTATAGAGAAAACACTTTCAAATTCAAAACATTTGACTCCACTAGGCATACTCATGAGGATAGAGGCACACTTTTTAACCACTCATTATTTGTAAACATAGCTGATTCATGCAGAGAGAGTCACAGTGTATATTTGACATATAATCTCATAAACATGAGTTTGCCAACCTTCTTCTTCTTTCTGTTAGAGTCAACTGCCCTCAGTCATCTCTTGGATATGAAATCTTAAACAATCCCTCCCCCACCCACACACACATCCAAATGGTCAGGAGAAATGTAGATATGTAGTATGATAGCTGCACTGAATATTCTATCTTCATTTTCATCTGACTAGCACAGGAAGGAGATAAGATCCCTCTCACCTGCACCACATACACTGTTTCTATGGACAAATCAGCTTAGGTTCCACATTGTATGGTTTTGGAAAAAATATTTAGCCTGTCTATGTAATGTACCTAAGTGTCAGTCTCTTCATCTGTATATTTGGAATTAAAATGAAATGTAATTAAAAGCCATTTTTGTGAGAATCAGTTAAATAAAAGTGTGAAGTTCTCAAGACTCTGACAAATAATCTGAAACAATCATGTATTTTACTCTATTATCATTATATCCTAGACTCATGTGAGCATCCTGATTCTACATCTAGGCTTTTCAAACCAACTTTGAGAAATACCTGTGTATTCCCCTTGTAGTTATGGAGTTGAATATGAATCTTAAGTGCAGTATTGATGCTTATGCCTATTATAGTTTACTTTGCAAGTTTTGTTTCCAGTTCTACTTCTGTCAACAATACTTTGGGATCCAGTTGTTCTACAATGATAACATTTGATAATGAAGCCAAAAGGCTATGGTTGCCTATCAGAGGAGTCAAGCTAGTGAATACAACAAGGGGAATCAGTAAGAAGCCAGATAAAGGAAGTGACATGAGAGGGTGTCTTGTGAGGATACATTTATGAGATGAACAGAGAATAAAGAAAGGAAGGAATAGAAAATATAATACAGACATGCCATAGTACAAGTTATTTCTGTAAAGTACTTGAGTAGGAATGCTAGAAATACAGAAGAATCTGACATTGAAAATTTTGATTCTGGCTGAGAGAAATGTCTTGGGAATGGCCATTAGAAAGGGTAGTCAAAATGGACCATAAATGGAGATTAACACGAACCAATACAAATTGAGAAATGGCAGGAAAACTGTTATTTCCATGTAATGTAAGTAATGCTACCTGATTAAAGATAAAACTATTGAAAAAGGCATCAACTTGACTTTCAAAGGACTATTCTGAGTTAAAGAAGTGAACATCAAAGAGTTACATACTATATTATTTTTGTTGTATGACATTTTAGAAAAAACAAAATTATATTGATAGAAAACAGATCAGTGGCTGTCAGAGGTTAGTGGTGGATATATGGCTATGAAGAATAGTATGAGGGAGTTATCTGGGGTGATACAACTGGTCTGTATCCTGAGTAAGTTAATTATAAAGCATGTTAGTTAAAGGAGAGAGAAAAAATGAGAGAGAGAGAGAGAGAGAGAGAGAATAAGAGAGAGAAAGGAGGTGGAGGAGGAGAGGAGGAGGAGAAGGATGTCCAAAACCACTACTCTTGCTTAAGAGATGGAGAAACTGAAGACTGTGGCCCGGAGAATATCAAATGGCTAGAGAGAGGTGAACCAACCCTCCACCCACACACACACTAATACACATACGCATATGCACAGGTATGCCCATGCCCACAAACCAACCTGAAGGAAGGAGGAGGAGACAGAACTTAGAGAATGGAATTTTTTAGAGGTTTACAAAAATGTTTGGAAAGTGAAGGTAAAAGATATTCCTCAGATTTCAAGAAAAAAGTAAAGACAAGAAAACTGTAACTTGTTCATAACTATGTTTAAGTCATTAAAAGTATAAAATCATCATCTCTCATTCCTAAATCAACATTGTTAAATAATTGCCAGGATGTTTGTTATGACTATAGGAAATCAGTCTTCTGTGAGTTCAGTATATCAGCTCTAGCCACACCACACAAATAACATTTTGTTTTTGTTCAAGGACAGCATCCATAGCTTTATGGCTTCCAGAATGGCAGGTCGTCATCTCCAGGAGGACTGTAAGCTGATAGGAAGACTCAATTACCACCTTGGCAGAACTCACAGTGTGATAGAGAATAAACTGTTTTGCCTTGATAATCACTAGGAAGAGAGTTCTGAGAGAGCTCATAGATATGATGCCTGCTTCCTGAGAACTTAGGTCTCACACACTAGGCAGTAGGGGTCAGAGTGAAGATGAGGACTGAGAGATTTGTCTGAAAGCTGCACTGGTTTAGGAAAATACTGATTTTACTTAACTTGTGCAGTATATGGCCTTATGTATGACTAGTTCAGTGGGTGGATGTTGATCTATAAATTGAAAAGGTTTTTCAAAGTAGGAAATTATTTTTAAAAACACATAGACTATGAGTTTTATTTAAAATTAAACTCCAAAAAGCGTAAATTTATTTAACAAAGTTAGTAATTTTCAGTATTTTTTAATTTCAAAAAATAAATTTCAGTCATTTTTTTCCATTTTTTTCAACAATTGATACAGATTGTTTAAAGATCAGTAGGCTGTAAAATCCTATTATGGCATCCCTTGCTATTACATGAGTAAACTTGGGTTTTCAACTTAATCCCATCACTTCTTATTTATACTTAGATACTTCTGTTTCTTAGAGTTCTCTATCATATCTAACCTTATTTTTTAGCACATTGCATCTAAATTTGTATCACACATATATGTATTTCTGTAGGCTGTCTTCCTATAACAATCAAGAAAATTGAAATCCATTTTTAAACAAATCATTTACTTGCTTGAAAATGTAAACACCCCTATGTTTGTTTGTTTTAGTCCAATGACATCTTTGCAGTCGTCAAAAGGGATGCAAGTTTTCCGTATGTAGCTTATATTTTAGAACAATGTGCATTTCAGAACAAATAACAACGGTAACTAGAAACTTATGCTTCTAAACGAAATACACTGTATCAGTCAACTTTAGATAAATAAATAAATAAATAATACAGAGAGAAAAACAACCATAATAACAATGAGTAAAACCTTCAGGTCCAACTTTCCAAGAACTCTCATAAACCATTTGCACAATGGCTGAATACTTCAAGAATAAACATTTGTTACTCTTGAGCTGCCCTGCACCCGAATAGCCCTTCTAATTTGGAGGAATCGCCAGTTATGTATTTTTTGATAATTAATCTCTTATCAAATCTCTAAAGTATTCTTAGAGTGCTTACTGCCTAGATGTAACATCAACATAAACTGTTTATTAGACAAGACAGAAAGGATCTAGAATAGACTATTTACTAGAGTCTGTACATGGGCTTTCTTTTTTAAAAATATTATAATCATGGAGTACATATGAGGATTTATTATATAAGTATTTTGTGTAAGGGTAAGGTTTGGACTTCTGAAGAGCCCTTCCCTTGGATCTAAACAACTCCCAGGAGTGGATATGATACCAATGAGTGGTTTTCAGTCAAAAATAAGCTGTTAAGAGAATATCCAAGTAGAAGAACTGACTTTAAAACAGACATAAACATCAATCCCCAGAGAGCAATTAATGCAAGTTTTTAGTTTTACATGCCTGTAAGAAGACAAGCTTCAAATACTAGCAAAGAAGTTACAGTATAGATAAGGATGTTGTCATTATCTATAACATTAAAAGGCAGTAGACTGTGGAGCAACCAAAGTGAATAGCATAAAGACTCCAAAACACTTTGAAGAAGGAAACTATTCTGTCAGTGCAAAATGCCTAAAACATAACATGACTGCTGCTAGGTTTCCTTCACTGAATAGCAGAAATAGTTTAAGTGAAAAAGCCATAGTTATTTTAGTGAGAAGCAAGTGAGAGAAAATAGAAATGGGAGGTGATGTCTAAATTTATAGTCAATCTTTTCAGAAGAAAAGCATCAGGAGGTAAATTGGAAAGTAGGAAGAGAGAGAGAAAAACAGTAAGTCAGTTTCAGCAGCCAAAGGGAAGAAAGAAGAAGGTACTAAAGGGTCTGGCTTCCACCAGCTGATAGGAAATGTATTTGTTGCGATTGAGCTGTTAGTCATGCATCAGTTTCCTTTTAATAGTAAAATACACTGAAATACTCTGAAATTTTAGAAGTAAGATTCTTGGCATTTTAGATATTTGTTGTTTTGCCTCACATAAATCTGTTGTTTGACAGAGCAACATCATTTTCAATACAGTTAAATTCAAAGCATGAAAATGAAAAGATAATGTTATTCTAACTCACCTTCATATGACACATAAAGACTGTCTTCAACAGCACATTTTTTTAGATGAACTATGTTTGCACCAGGCTGCTTTAGTCCACTTATCCTGAATTCTTCTAAAATGGTAGTTATTTTATATACAAAGCTTGGAGTGTTCTTTCTCCCTTGCCTCCCATATTCCTTTTCTTCAAGATCACTAGCATTTTCCCTTTATTAGAATATATATACATACGTGTGTGTGTGTGTGTGTGTGTGTGTGTGTGTGTGTGTGTAATTTCCCTGCTCTGGTCAGCTTTTTTCTTTAGGTAATAATTAAAGTGGAACCTAACTGAAAAAAAGAAACTGACGGTAAAACCAAAGTTACCTTTCAATAATGGGAAAGGATAGGCAATCTTGGATACCTCACGATTCTAAAATAATGGCTTCACCCCTGCCTTGCCCAGAAAATAGACGAACGATGCTTCTTTGAATCTGCTTGGTCTTGATGCTGTATATAATGGGGTTCATGAATGGAGGAAAGAGAATGTGAATGTAGCTCATGGTAATGTGAACCACATGTGGTACATGTGTCCCAAACCTGTGGACAAAAGTCAGGCCAATCACAGTGATGTAAAATACCAGGACACAGCTTATATGGGAGACACAAGTGTTGAGAGCTTTAACTTGCTCCTCTCCAGAGGCGATGCCCAGAACTGTTTTAAAGATTAAGATATAAGAAATTAAATTGATCAGAGCATCCAGGAAGTAGGTCAAGACAACTTGAATGACTGGGCATAAGCGATTGAATGTAATATCAGCACAGGCGAGTTTCATGACATCTTGATGGAGACAAAAAGCGTGAGAAAGAACATGGGAATGGCAATATGGGAACCAATGAAGTAGCAAAATTGGAGGTGCAATAGATAAAAAGCCTCTCATCAGTATCCCCAGTCTTATCTTCATTACTCGGGAATTAGTGAGAATGGAGTTGTACCTCAGTGGTGTGTGGATGGCAATTAAATGGTCATAGGCCATGGCAAACAAGATACCTGATTCTACAGTGGCCAGTGTGTTAATGAAATAGGATTGAGTGAAACAGGCACCTTGGGCCATCTCCCTGTGGTCCAGCAACAGGACACTCAGGACTGTGGGCATTGTAGTTATTGTTAACCCAAGATCTGTACCTGCCAGCATGGCCAGGAAGTAGTACATGGGCTCATGAAGGCTGTGGTCATTCCAAATGAGGACAAGAAGAGTGCCATTTCCAAAAATGATGGAGAGGTAGATGGCAAAGAAGGGAATAGCAATCCAGTGGTGAACTATCTCTGAGCCCATGAAGCCAGTGAGCAAGAAGGGGACAGCACTGTTGTTGGACCACATGTTAGGCTTTACAGGTGGGAAAGAACATTTTCAGGAATGATGACCCGTAAATATGCAGTATTCTTTTTTTCCTCTCTCCATCTTCATATAGCACATCATCAGGTCATTTTTTACTACAAAATTTACAACGTCTTGTATATTGTCTCAGACTTAATTAAATGTAAACCTGAATTCACAAGGCATTCCCCTAGAATAGTAAACAACAGCAGATAGTCAGGAAAATAATTACAACAATTTGTTGTGAAGCATACAGCTCTTATTTTTTCAATCATAAAACTAATGTCTGTGCTCTTGGCCTTGACTCTTAGTTCCAAATAGCTAGCACTCTTTGGTTCTATTTCATTCTCTTCATTCTTTTATTTTTTTTCTCATCTTTTAATTGTGTTTCATATGGGCTCTTTCAATATTTCTATCCAATTTGAGTCAGTTTAGACTTTCTCTCTTGAAACTAATAAGATAATTGTCTTAAAGCTTAATCACTGAGAATAATGCTTAATTAGTAGAAATGAACCCACCGTTATTAAATGACTGATAAATATTTTTACCAATGTTCTTATCCCAAGTGGACTATAAATAAGGAGAGAACTCAGCCTGGGCAGCAAAGCAAAACCCCGTCTACAAAAAATAAAAATAAAATTAGCCGAGCATAGTGGCATGTGCTGGTAGTCCTAGTTACTCCAAGGCTGAGGCAGGAGGATCACTTGAGCCCACTGAGCTATAATGGTGCCACTGCGCTCTTGCCTAAGTGAAAGAATAAGACTCTGTTTGCAAAAAAAAAAAGAAAGAAAGAAAGAAGAAGAAAAAATTAAAAAGGAGAAAACTTTTGTGCATGTCTGGATAAATCTGAACAAGTACACAGAGCTAGTAAATTTATTTTAAGAAAGTATAATTACTTAGTATATTTGGGACTCAGCAAATTTTCAGTGTTGCAAAAGGTCTGAGACCTGCAACATCAAAGACAAACTTTATAACAAGAAAAGAGACCTAGGTTTGTAACTTCTAAAAGAAACATTTTAAAAGAAAACAGACTCTTAGAATGAAAGCCTGCCCAAAAACTTAATACTTATACAGAGTCATAGATTTAAAAATAAGGTTTATGTGGAGGATAGAGTAACATCAGAAATTGGTGACTGAGTACATAAACTTTACACATACTAAGGGAAAGATAAGGATTCTCAGAGTGAAAAAGATGGTGACTGCATTGCTAGTGGAGGTAACTATATAAAACTTCTTATCATTATGAATCTACAAAGCCTATGTTCAAAAAAATTAATAATAACTTTCAGAGGGTTCTTTGAAACACAGCCTATTTATGAATACATTCTTTGAAAATCAAGTTTTCTTTGTTTGGTATATAACCAGGATATTTTGTAGCAGGTTTATTAAAATAACAGTTAAAGAAAATCACAAGGGAAACATTAGTATCTCCCAAAAAATTCAACTGATTCTGTGTGCCCAAATCTTTTAAAATGTCGCTTTCTTTTATGAACTTTATTAATGATACCTTGAAAGGAAATTCACGAAAAATAAGATGATAACCATCTTTGCACCACTTCAATCTTATAAAAACATGTAAAAACAACAATAATTATATGTTTGAAAGTTTTGGCACATGGTAATATCTCTGATAATAAGAAATAGATGGTGGAAGGAGATAGAGGAAAAGTGGATGGGCCATGGAAATAGCCACCATTTCAGGAGACACTGTTAATGACAAAAATGTCAGTCTGGGCACTGAAGTAGCCAATATTCTGTTTATGTGGATACTAAAAATACTGCCAACAAATTTGATTCACTAAATTATGACCTATGTGGAACTCACCTTGGTAACACTGATCTACCTCGACGGAAGTGATGTGTATATCACCATAAATCTTCTTAACCTTTTAACCTTGCCTTATAAAAGAATGGATAAATGCCACAATTTTTTTGTACAGAATAAAAACAAATACCTCTTTAGACCTATTGTCATTCAGAAAGTGACCCAGAGGAAGGAAGCAAGAGACAACCAGGAACATGCTTAAACTATAGTGCTATTTAACGCTTGTACTATGAATTTAGAACTCTGGGCTGCTAAGGGTTTAGGCACAAAAACTGTGTGATAATTTTTTGGGAATAGTTCTTATGATGTATGAATTTATATTTTATTGACCTAAACAGAATAGTGCCCTTTTATTATCTGCAGTCCTTAGCATTAGCCACACTGGCATTTAATTACGGCAAATTTGGTAGTCCCAGAAACTGTCTACACTCCCAAATATGCCAGGGGAAATAGCCACCTAGTTTAAGGAGTACATGGCATTAGTGACAATCATAACTTTGGTGGAATTTCTTATCATACCATCAGATAAGCCTAAAAGATTCATAGAGATGCAGACATGACTAGAGCTCACCATTTTCTCACTCAATTTTGAGGGTCCTTTGGATGGTTCTTTGAAACCAGCTAGTTCTCAAGACTTTCTGAGATACATTACTCAGCGATTTTTCAAACTTCTATACTGATTTACAAGCTGAGAAGTTGTTCCAGAAGCAAATTATAAAGACATTAGAGTCAAAAATAGAAGTCAACAAGAGTACATTAAGATTATGTTAAGAAAATGTAAATTTAAAATTCCATTTAGTTTCAGATAATCTGCAAGTACTCTGTATCTCTGTAATCAGTCTTCTGATTCCACTTTTTCACCCTCACTATTACCCAAGAATCATGCTCCTTTAGAAGAAACTAGGAAAAATGAATAAAAAAATGTTTCAAGCTAACAATGGGAAGCCATGGGATGGAAACAGAAATTTAAAAGATCTCAGCTTTAAGTTATTGCTTAAATCTTACCATAATACAAACTAAAATGGGATAGTAAATATGGAGAGAAACATTAGAAAGCTAGGAAAAAAACATCGCTTTAAGATAAAAAGAAGGAAGAGTATCTCAAGGGAGATAGACAAAGAAGTAGAAAGAGATATAAGAGGATAGCAAAGGTTATCTGTATTTACAAAAGAATAGAAAAGAAAGTTTATAGAAGTATATAATTTAATAGTGAAAACATAATATAATTGTCAAATAAGATAAAAATACTCATTGTTTTTGGCAACTATGTCTTCAGTCTTCTAGAAAAATTCAATAGAATGGTAGGAATGAATGTCTAATGATTGTAAGTAGAAAAGTGAATAAAAAGAAGATAATATTTTATTTTTCAGGTGAGGAGATTGAATTTTAGGCTGAGTACTATGCTTAGATCACACAACAAATGTGTCATATGAGAATTCAAACTCAGGTTCATCTCACCCAAACTCCAAGTTCATGTTCCAAACTGATACCTATCAAATATAAATAGTTCTCCTGTCCAAGTTCACCTTTCTACTTAGTACTCCCTTCTCTGAATTCTTCATTTAATTAAACAACAACAGTGACAAAAAGATGTTCTGCTTTCTCAGTCTTCACTCATGAATTGGCTGCATGAACTAAGTAGAAAAATTACTCTTAAACATCCTTGTTTCATTTTAATCAGTGGCTTCTTACCTGAGCCACAGTTTTCTCTTTGTGGCTTCTGAGCATGATCTAAGGTTACGTTTTTTGCTATAACCTTAGTAATTATTCAAAGTTCCGATATTTGCTAAAGAAACAATTCCCCCAGGGTCAATACCACATAAGCTACCTGAGAATACTGTACCAAATAATTTTATTTTTCTCACTCACCTGGGAAAAATCTGAACCATTGGAGTTGGTCCCCATGGTCTTCATTTTTTTCTTTGAATGGAGAATCTCTATGAGAAACTTTGTCTTCAACGTAAGATAAGGCACTAACTATCTGAGTTACTGTCAAGTATTCTGTGTTTCATAAAGTGGAAAGATCAGTCATTTTTTTCCTAAATGTTTGTATTTGAAGAACAACCCCCTTTTAAAAACTGTTTATGTCTTATATTTTCAAAGATTATAGTATTATTAAAAATGATAATCAAATTCAACCCTTTACAAAATCTTTGAGTCGCCACTTAGCAAATTTGTCTATTTTATCAAATATTTATTTGTCCTTTCCATTGATTGAAAGCTCACTACCCTAGAGGTATTTCATTCATATCTATATATGAATATACATATAAATTCTATTATTTACTATAAATATATGTATATACGATAGTTACTACATATGTATGCATATATATGTGTACATATATACATATATAGAGTTTTTTAAAATATCCAATATTTGCTATATACTCCTTATTTCTAGTTCTGATCTTCAGAAAAAAGCTAATCAGGTCTAAATAATCACATTCATATATTTTCTCTGATGTGTTAAAATATCTGCATTAATACCTCTAAGACTTCTTTCTTGATATTTGAGCAAACACTAGTTTTCAGCTGCTTATCACATAATGATTCCTAATCTTGATTCATTTTCTGTAATGCTGCTCCTGACTGAACATAATAATTTAGGAACTGTCATTATCAGTCCTATTCTCAAAATGTTTTCCATTGTATCATATCCTGAGCTTTTATTTAAGCAGTCTAAGATTGTGTGCAGGTCCATAACTCTATACCCAAAACCCTTGTCTCAAGAAACTGATTCAGTTCACACTGTACTCACAGTAAACAAAACCTTTGAAACATTTATGTGAGCTGCATTTTCAGTGCTTAACACAGAGCTTGACATGCGGTTGGTGCTCAATAAATATTAGTTGAATGAATGAAGGCTGTTCATGTAATTATGCCATTGGTTTTGTGGGCAAATGGTAGATCTAATTTAATAATGAGATTAATATTTCAAGCATGTCAAATCATACTATCTCCTTTGCTTTATTGTTCATTTTTTTATTGTTCATTATTTATTTTATATCAATCATAGGGCAGAGAGAAAAGCATGACATAACGAGAACAAAAAAAGAGATTTGTTTATTTGTTTGTTTATTCTCTTTCAGAGACGTAATCTCACTCTCTCCCCCAAGCTAGAAAGTAAGAGTGCAGCTTGGAACTCCTGGGCTCAAGTATTCCTCCTGCCTCAGCCTGCTGAGTAGCTGAGACTATAGAAGAGAGATTTATGTGTCTTTTTTTTTTCTTTTAACAGCTTTGGTTGATAGTGAGTCTCAAGGTAAATTTTTTCAATCTATTATGAAATGTACTCATATATTCTCTACCTTGAAGGAAAGACTGCTTTGAAAATGTAAGGGTTGATGTCTAAATACACTAAATCTACCTACTCCTATGTTCTAGTCAGACTGGTACCAGAAATGAGATTTTATTCTCAATAAAGGATTCTACCCAGATGATACTATGCCAGAAATTACATTTTCCTTTCTCTATGTTCTGTAAACTTTGTCACCATATAGAAAGAAACAGGAAGTCATAATTGAAATCACTGATCATATCCTCACATCCAGGAAAGGTAGTTAGACCTACTCTAAATCAAAGATGACACAAACAAATTGGAAAATATTCCATGCTCATTGGTTGGAAGCATCAACATTGTTAATATCCATACTACCCAAGGCAATCTACAGATTGAATGTAATACCTAGTAAATTAACAACATCCTTCTTCTCAGACCTAGACATGACAATACAGAAATTCATATGAAAGCATAAAATACTGGTAATTTGATGGGTATTGCATTATCCATCAAATTACCAGCAACATTCTTCTCAGACCTAGAAAAAACAACACAGAAGTTCATATGGAAGCACAAACGACCAAGAATAGCCAGAACAATCCTCAGCAAAAAAAAAAAGCCAGGTAGTATCACATTACCAGACTTCAAACTTTACTATAAGCTACAATCATCAAAACAGCTTGGCATTGGTACAGGAACAGACATATAGACCAATGGAATAGAATTGAGATCCCAGATGCAAAACCTAAATTTCTCAACCAACTCATCTTCGACAAAGCCTCCACCACCTACCACTGGAGAGAGGAGAACCTATTCAGTAAATAGTGCTGGGAAAACTGGCTGACCACATGTAGAAGATTGAAACAGGACCCCTATCTATCCCCATACACAAAAATTAACTCTAAATTGATCAGAGACCTAAATATAAAACCTCAAACCATAAGAACCTTAGAAAATGAAGGACATACCCCCATGGAAATTGGAACTGGCATCCAATTCCTGAACAAAACTCAAAACCCACAGGCCATAAGAGATAAGATGGACAAGTGGGACCTCATTAAACTGACAAGCTTCTGCAAAGCCAAAGAAACCATCAAGAGAGTAGGGAGACAGCCTACAGACTGGGAACAAGTATTTGCCAACTCCAGGTCTGACAAAGGCTTAATATCTTGGATCTACAAGGAACACAAACATGCTGAAAAGAAAAAAAAAAAACAACCCCATTATAAAATTGGCAAAAGATATGAACAGACACTTCTCAAAGGAAGATATCCGAGCAGCCAACAGACACATAAAAGAATGTTCAACCTCACTAATCATCAGGGAGATGCAAATCAAAACCACACTGAGATACCACCTAATTCCAGTCAGAATGGCAATTATCAATAACAAAAAATAACAGTTGCTGGAGAGGGTGTGGCAAAAAGGGAACACTTCTACACTGTTGGTGGGAGTGCAAACTAGTGCAACCTCTGTGGAAAGCAGTATGGTGATTCCTAAAAGCTCTAAATATTGACCTCCCATATGACCCTGCAATCCCCTTACTGGGAATATACCCTGAAGAACTCAAATCACTCTATAAAAAAGATACTTGCACACGTATGTTTATCGCAACATTGTTCACATTAGCAAGAACCTGGAAGCAATCATGCTGTCCATCAAAAGAGGACTGGATTAAAAAAATGTGGTACAGATACACAATGGAATACTACGCAGCCATAAAAAAGAATAAAATCATGAATTTTGCAGCAAGCTGGATGGAAATAGAGTCTATAATACTGCGTGATCTCTCACAGAAACAAAAATCTGAGTATCACATGTTCTCACTCATATAGTGGACCTTGAACATCCAATGTAATACTATAAGAAAATGACTGACAGTGGTGGAAAACTATGGGGCGGGAGGGGAAGGGAGATGGGATTAACGATAGTAAATATCTGTCTGGGGATGGGGAGACACCTCTTATCAACAAGGGTGCCTGAACGAAGCATATTTGTATACCTAACCCTTAACTGTACCCCACAGTATCATAATAAAAAATATTGATTAAATAAAAAAAAGAAAAAGAAGGCATAAAATACCACAAATAGCCAAAACAATTCTCAGCAAAAGAAACAAAGTGGGAGGTATCACAATTCCAGAATTAAAATTTTATTATAAAACTACAATAATCAAAACAGCCTGGTATTGGTATAAGAGCAGGCATATAGATCAATGGAACTGAATAGAGATCCTGGAAGCAAAACCTCAATTTCTCAACCAATTCATCTTTGAAAAATCCTTCACTAACAACCACTGAGGAGAGGAGAACTTATTCAGTAAATGGTGCTGGAAAAACCAACTGATCACAAGCAGAAGATTAAAACAAGACCCCTACCTATTACCATACACAAAAATCAACTCCAAACGGATCAAAGATCTAAATGCAAAACCTCAAACTATAAGAACCTTGGAAAATGTCGGAGACACTCTTATGGAAACTGGAACTGGCAACCAATTCCTGATCAAAACCCCAAGTGCCCATGCCATAAGAGATATGATAGAAGTGGTACCTTACCAAACTGGAAAGCTTCTGCAAAGCAAAATAAACCATCAGAGTGAGAAGGCAGCACACAGACTGGGAAAAAATATTTGCTAACTGTATATCTGACAAAGGCTTAACATCTAGGATCTACAAGGAACTCAAATATGTCAAACAGAAAAAGTCAAACAGCTCTATTAAAAAATGGGCAAAAGATATCAATATATACTTCTCAGAAGACATATGTGCAGGCAACAGATACATAAAAAAATACTCAACTTCGCTAATCATCAAAGAGATACAAATTAAAACTACATTGAGATACCACCTAACTCCAGTCAAGATGGCCATCATCAGTAACTCAAAAAACAAACAAACAAACAAACAAAAACAGGTGCTCTAGAGGATGCAGGGGAAAAGGGAACAGTTCTACACTGTTGGTGGGAGTGTAAACTACTACAATCTCTGTGGAAGAGAGTGTGGCAATTCCTAAAATATAAATAAAATTGACTGCCTTTATGACCCAGCAATCCTCCTTCTGGGAATATACCCAGAAGAACTCAAGTCATTCTATAAAAAGGATACCTGTGTACACATGTTTATTGAAGCACTATTTACAATAGCAAACACATGAAACCAGCCATGCTGCCATTGAAATTAGACTGGTTAAAAAATGTGGTACATATACATGATGGAGTATTATGCAGCCATAAAGAAGGACAACATTATGACCTTCACAGCAACTTGGATGGATTTAGAGTCTGTGGTACTCAGTGATCTATCACAGAAAAAAACGACTGAGTAACACATGCTCTCACTCATAAGCAGACCCTGAACAATGATCATAATACTATAGGAAAGGGATTGGCAGTGGTGGGAAGCTGCCAGTGGAGAGAGCGGGGGTACACACTTCATCAATAAGAGTACCTGATCTCAAACTAGGTGACATGGGGACCAAAGTGAGGTCCAAACTTTACCTGTACAATGACCATTTGTGTACCTAACTCTGAAATGTACCCCACATCTTTAAAATACAGATTTAATAAATAAACTATAAAAAGATAAAAAAATAAATAAATAAAAATAAATTATTTTAAGATATCAAAATATTTATTTCACATGTACACACTATTGCACATATATACACTAGTATGAAGTTTCTTAGATCTTAAATATATTTTGTTTTTATAAATTGAATAGAATGGTTCATTCAAGAAGTCACATGGGGGGAAAATCATTTTCGGTTACATGTGGTCCTTCTCAGAGATCTGTGATTAGACATCTATGAGTGTATGTCCCAAATCTATGGTAACTTTCTTAAGCCCTTATAAAACAACTTTATTTTTTAATATATTACTATTATTTGTTCATAGAGTAATTCAGAGCTTAGTTTTTCAGCTCATTTTCATATTTATGTTTGTGTAAAATCTGTCTCTAACCCATTGCATCACACAATTTATGTATTTTCTCATATTTGGCAATATTTTTGGACTGCTTATTTAGAACTACCTCCACTCCAGTGAATGTCACCCAAGAAAAACCCTGATCTATTTCATTTTCTCCCTAAGTAGGAAGTCAAAGTCTCATTTGTTCTCCAAGCTTCTTTTAATGTCATCAGCTTCAATTTGTTTCTGTTGTCCAGTAACCTTAACTTTCATCACTTTCTGGCCCACATCTTGCCTTCATTATGACGCATCATTATCAGGCAAAATGAAAAACATACTAAACATGATTTTAATAAATTATTTTAATTTATATGCAAATGCTTTATTTTTAAAACTCCAGTTCTGCAGCCTGAAATATTTTCCTCAGTTACTTTTTTAAATCATAACTTCATCATTTGGATTCATCCTCAAAGTCTTCTAATAAAATATATATTATTATTCTTATTTATAGACAATATATAACCAATAATTGCTTTTCTGTTAACTTATTCAAATACCATAAGTTAGAAATTTAGGATTATTGTTGCTCCTTCTCAATCCTTTCTTCTCTGCTGTTATAAACAACCTGCAAATATTAACAAATGTTAATCCTAAATATGTCTAGTATCTTTTCATTATTTTCCATTTTCCTAAATTGAGTTAATATTATCTTTTCTCATATAACTCCAATATTCTACTCTTTTCCTACCTCCTTCAAATATATTTTCTAAATTCGTATCAATTTATTTATTATTTTATTTTAATTTTTTTAATTTTGAAGACATGGGGTATAATTCAGGTTTAAGTATTAAATATTCATTATGCAGATACGCTTGTTGATGAGGTGTGCATCCCCCTCCCCTGGCAGTTTTCAACTCCTGCCAAACCCTTTCTTAAAGTATCATAATAAGTGTTCAAGGCCCACTTATGAATATAAATGTAAAGGGTACAAGTACAATTTTGTTATGTGGATATATTGTATTGTGGTAATGTCTGAACTTTCAGTGTATCCACCACCTGAATAATGTACATTGAACCCATTAAGTAATTTCTTATTAACCACCCCCTCTTTCCCCAACCGTTTTAAGTCTCCAGTGTCTCTCATTCCACACTCTATGTCCACGTGGAAGCATTATTTAGCCCACTTATAAGTGAGAACATAAGGTATTTGTCTTTCTGTTTGTGAGTTGTTTCACAGTAGCATTTCTTTTTTCTTGTATCCAGAAGAGAAGGGAGAGAGGCAGAGTGGGTGAGAGGGAAGGAGAGAGAAAAAGAAAGAGAGAGAGAGAGAAGACAGATAAATTAATTTCTTTATATATATAGCTATATATCTACTGAAATGATTTTAAAACTTTGATAAAATTGTGTTACTCTTTTTGTTTGTTTGTTTATACTTCTATTTCTCCTGCCCACTGTTGTCTGTCTTTGTTTCAATCTATACTCTAAAAAGACCACCTCCCTAATAGCATTCTGTGACTCTTTGGGTGGATACCCAAACCCATATCATAGCTTTGTGATCTGGCCACTTCCTTTCTCTTCAGCCTCTTCTCAAAGTAATCACCCTCTTCCAGTAGCCACATTCCTTGGGTGGTTCCATAATCTACCCACCTACAGCCTACACATTGGAGTTATATGAGAAAAGATAATATTAACTCAATTTAGGAAAATGGAAAATAATGAAAAGATATAGACATATTTAGAATTAACATTGATTAATATTTGCAGGTTGTTTTTCTTCTCAGAATGTTCTCGCTTCTATTTTCACCAGTTCATTTCTAATCCATCGTCAGATATCAGCCTAAGAGACACCTCAGGGAATCTTACCCTTACTTCAAGTCATAGAGTGGCCTCTTTTGAGACCCACAGCGCAAAGCACTGTCATGTTTCTGTTGTAGGATTAATCACAGGATTTATTAAAAATGTGGTTTGTTTGATACTTTGACTCCCCAATTATTGAAAACTTCAAGAGGGAAAAGTTTTTGTCTGTTTCGATGCTGTTATATCACTATTACTTAACAAAGAAACTGTCTCATAATGGCATCTTTAAAATTGCAGCCAAATGAATGATTTAATATGTGTTACTTCCATGAAAATAGATATATGATTTAAAGTCCCTTCCCTACTCCAAACAGAAACCTATTTTAACATAGGACTTGTAAAAATAAATCATGTAAAAGTATAAGAAACAGATATAAATAAACCTGAAATCAGGAATGGCTTTGCCACTATGGCTCCAAGATCTCAGATAAAGTAAATAATAACATAATTTTATATAAGCTTTTAAGTTACACATGTAGAAAAACAAACAGAAAACTTGAGAAATAATTATAATAAAAATAAAACACTAGTGATAATGTATAACAAACTTATAAAAATCAATTATAACAGGTTGAAAATTAGCAAAAACAAAATGATTAGATAAATCCAAAATGAGACTTGCAAAAGACTGCAACAAACTGAAATAGTTTGGAATTTATAAGAATAAAAAATAAGTTTAATATTTTAAAAAATCTGCAATATAAGGTTTTCATTTTCTCTACCAAACATACCAGAAGTGTTTCTATCCAGCATTTAAGGAAAATTCAGAATAAAAAAATAATAAATCAGCCGGGCTCGGTGGCTCAGCCTGTAATCCCACGCCTTTGGGAGGCTGAGGTGAGTGGATTGCCTGAGTCCGCGGGTTCGAGACCCACCTGGGCAGCGAGACCTTATCTCTACAATAAATCAAAAAATAGGCCGGGCATAGTAGCACATGCCTGTAATTCCGGCTACTCGGAAGGCTGAGGCGAAGGATCGCTGGAGCCCAGCAGGTTGAGGCTGCGGTGGCCGGAGTGGCACTGCACTCCATCTGGGCGACAGAGTGAGACTCCAACTCAAAAAATAAAAATAAAAAATAAAATAATAACAATAAATCAACTCATGAAATGAACTAACAACAAATTCATGAATTCAGAGAGAATCTGCTGCAAATAAATCTTTATAAATGACATATAAAGGAAATTGGACCTTGAAACAGAGCAGTTTTGAGATATGGTAGAGTTTATTGGACCTCAATCCACAAACTATAATTTATTTTTATATGAACAAAATTGGAACTGCAATTATGCATTTTTCCTTATGTAAGCTATGAATAGGCTGGTCATTTAATTTGACTTCTTCTGTAGAGACACTTTCACTTATGAGTACATGTTCTGAACTGACCCTGTCATCCCTGATTAGTAGAGTATTTATCTGTGTACTTTATCTCTAAACTCAATAGCATTCCTTTTTTTCTAGTATCCGAGAAGAGGAGGGAGAGAGGGAGAGTGGGGGAGAGGGAAGAGAAAGAAAGAGACAGAGAGAAGACAGATAAATTAATTTCTTCAGATATATAGCTATATATCTACAGATAAATGTTATCTATTTATCTGTTTATCAATTGACCAGTTGATATATATATTTATTGTAACTTGTTCAACTTTGCTTGTAGATCTATGTAATGATTAAAGTTTAAAATGATAAAAGAGATATTGACTATAAAACTCAGCTCTTTTCCAATTATGCAAAAGGCTCAGAAATTGTTACAATCTCAAAACTCTGAAATAGGTGGTTCAAGCCCTACCATGCCCAGAAAATAGGTGAACAATGCTTCTTTGAATCTGCTTGGTCTTGATGCTGTATATAATGGGGTTCATAAATGGAGGAAAAAGAAAATAGACATAGCTCATGGTAACATGGACCACATGTGGTGCATGTTTCCCAAACCTGTGGATGAAAGTCAGGCCAATTGCAGTGATGTAAAATACAAGGACACAGCTTATATGGGAGACACAGGTGTTGAGAGCTTTAGCTTGCTCTTCTCCAGAGGCAACACTCATGACTGTCTTAAGGATTAAGATATAAGAAAAGAAAATGATCACAGCATCCAAGAAAAAAGTCAATGCAACCAGAATAACTGGATATAAGCGATTGAATGTAATATCAGCACAGGCGAGTTTCATGACATCTTGATGGAGACAAAAGGCATGGGAAAGAACTTGGGAATGGCAATATGGGAACCAAAAGAGTGGCAGAATTGGGGGCAGAAGCGATAAAAAGCCTCTCATCACCACCCCCAGTCCTATCTTCATCACCCGGTAATTAGTAAGGATAGAGTTGTACCTCAGAGGGTTGCGGATAGCAATAAAACGATCATAGGCCATTGCAAGGAGGATACCCGATTCTACGATGGAAAGTGAATGGATAATGTAAGCCTGCAAGAAGCATGCCCCATGGGTAATCTCCCTGTGATTCACCCATAAGACGCCCATTACAGTAGGCATTGTGGTCAATGTTACCATCACATCTGTGCCTGCCAGCAAGGCAAGGAAGTAGTACATGGGTTCATGAAGACTGCCGTCATTCTTGAGGACGTAGAGGAGTGTGCCGTTGCCAAGAAGGATACACACATAAATGGCAAAGAAGGGGATGGAGATCCAGTGATGAGCTGCCTCCAGCCCTGGGAAACCAGTTAGCAAAAAGAAGGTCATAGTAATATTAGGGCACATCTTGTTTTCACAGACAGGGAACAGATTTATGGAAACTGTTACCCCCAATCTTCAGCTCTTTCAGTTTACACTACTTTCTTGTAAAACTATATTTCAACAACCTCAATCATACTATGCATATTTAGCAACAATTAATTGGTATATGCATGATTCTGCAACTATTATCTTACAGAAGAACAACAGAGATTTATAGACTGTGCTAGGGATAAAGAAAAATAATATTTTCTTAAGATATAAATAACACTAGGTAAGTAGTTAATATTTATCAATTAAAAAACACATTTTTAAAAGTAACATTATGCCCCCACTGTTGTGTGTTTGCTGAACAATGTTTGAAGCAAAAATGACAGCAAAAGACAGCAAATATGTACAATTGAATAATCATTTTGCTTAATTAAACTGCTATTTAGTTTGGTTACATATTTTTGATACATTTAAACTTGATTTTAATTTTATATTTCACTACCTTGATATAGAAATAGTGTTTTATAGAAAACTTTTCTGTGTTTAGTTTTGAAATTGAATGTTAATATTTTAAGGAATTCTAACAAAAGCCGCAAGCCCTCTAGGAAGAAAAACAGACAAGAGCAGAAAATATCACATTTAGTTTAGAAACATGCACAAGTTTTCCTGAAGTCCTTCCATGAGTTCTGCATTAGAAACTCCAAACTTGCCTTAAAACATTGAGGTTGATATGAAAATGTCTTTGCTATAGGTGTTGGCAATCACAGGTGTAATATATTCTTCTGTGCAGACTTCTAGAAAATCTTTCTGTTCTTATTTCTGTTCCTGGCACACACCAACTCCACTGTCTTCTTATTGGTATAGGAACCTGTTCCTGCCCTCTTTGTGGACTAAGTACATTTTCTTCTCAAAGAGTGTTCAATACGCCAGGTTAGAGATCATATATATGTGGAAATCATCTCCCCAGGGTTCCATCTTTCCAGACACTCAGAAGACACTTTGATCTCTTTTCCCTCTCTCCTCTATCTGGGTGGAGCACGGTCACTCCACAAATGTCCTCAGTACTTTCAGTTGTTTCCCCAAGGATGGGTGAGAAGAATGACAAACCCAAATGCCACTGGCATAGGGATGCCAGCATTAGACTATATGATTTCCTAGGATATTAAGCATCAATATTTAGTAAATCCATGTATGTCCTTCTCATTGTTTATCATATAACAGTTTATCATATAACAATTAAACCCAGGGTCACATGTATCTTTGTTTGTACTGGAGTTTATGAACTTTAATTACATTATTACTTTGGCTGTTTCTTTGGGAAAATTAGTTCTGGTCCATGGGAACCTCTATGGATCAATTAACAGCCATGTGAATGATAGACATCTTATATTTTGTCTTAATATCACTTTGTTTTTATTCAGATCATTGTCCATTTGATGCAAGGTTCAGAGTGATGAATTTGTTCTTTTTAATAACAGAATTTAAAATTCAAGTGGGCACTAGAAAAAAAATATTTACCATGAATTTACATGGCACTATCATTGCTACGTGAATGTTAGGTGGTATGGGGAACACATCACATGTATCTCTGGGATCAGAAAAAAATTATCTGGAAAAATTACTACTTAAGCTGTGAAGTGACTAATAGTAAGAGTTAGAAATATATTAGCATTTGGTGGGGTAGGGCACTAGCTCTTGTGCCGAGAAAAAAAAAAAACAACACAAAACAAATGAGTAGACACATTAAATTTTTTACAAAGCGCACTGGTAATGGTTCAAAATAAAATATGATAAATTCAGTTAAAAATAATTTTGTGGGAGGGGGGGCAAGATGGCGACCTGGCAACCCGGTGTCTGAAGCCCTCTGCAAGGGAGATCTGCAGTGGGTCTCTGACTCTCGCCCCCGGGAGGCTGGGGACCCCAGCATTGCAGCCTACTCCTCAAACAGAGCTCGGCCATCGCTATCACTGGATCATCGCAAGGACTGGACATTTTTACTGCATCGTCCTCTCCCGCTGCTGCCGCAGCCCCTCCCCCCACCAGCGCTCCTGCCGCCGCCGCCGTCGCCGCCGCCGCGCCCGCCGCGGCCTCTGGCATGGGTAGCTCATCACAACCCGGCCGGAGGAGATCCACATCAAACCGCTTCAGGGAAGATCTGCTGGGATCGCTGCCACCGCTCCTGCAACGGAGACTGTCCTGCCCACCCGGCGCGGGGCTCCTGTTGCCTGCTCGGAGGCAGGCAGCCATCTTGTTCCTGTCCAGCCCCACCCCCTCTGGGGCGAGCAGATGAGATAGCACCACCTGCTGGCGATTCAAGGTAACAACACTGAAACGGGAGAGACAAGCTTTCATAAAGACATAGACTAAACTTT
>NW_007231418.1:37234-42847 GCF_000164805.1 Carlito syrichta | reverse complement strand
GTGGGCAGGTTTTGGCAGACACTGTTCAACCAAGTACAGTCTACCCTTCATTATCTAAAATTCATGCTTTTTCAACAAGTGACATAAATTTACCTCATTCTAATAATCCCAAATCTTAATCCGTTTCAGCATCAACTGTAAGTTCACATTTTCATATACATATCATCAAGTCAAATAGTCTCAAATATTCAGTTATCTAAATCAGGTATGAATGAAACTCTGAGTATGATTTATTCTGGGCAAAATTCCTCTTCATTGTGAACCTTTGAAACTAGAACACATGTTATTTACTTCTTACACTAAATGATGGAAGAGACATAAGATAAATGTTCCCATTTTAAAGAAATGGATGACACAAAAGAGTCACTGGCCTCCAACAAGTCCAAAACCTATCAGGGAAAATTCTATTTTTGGAAGCATAAGAATAATCATCTCTGGCTTGACGTTCAATGCTCTGGACCCTCTGATGTGACCTCTGAGTCAGAAACTCTACCTTATCCGTTCATGGTGGCAGCCCCATTTCATCTACATGCTGTTGCTTACATGTTTAAAAATAAACATTGTAACATAATATTTACCATCTTTTATTTTTTCATTTTAATTAATTAACAAATTAATTATTTTTTTTGAGTCAGAGTCTCACTCTGTCACCCAGGCTGGAGTACAGTGGCACGCTCATGGCTACCGCAGTCTTGGCCTGTTGGGCTCAAGCAATCCACCTCAGACTTCCATGTAGTTGGAATTACAGGTGTGCGCCATCATGCCTGGCTAATTTCTTGATTTAGCATAGAGACAAGGTCTTGCTAAGTTGCCCAGGCTGGTCTCAAATCCCTGGGCTCAGGCAATCCTCTTGCCTCCGCCTCTATTTATTTATTTTTTGAGTCGAGGTCTCTGTTGTCACAGCTCACTGCAGCTTCAACCTTCTGGACTTAGGAGATCCTTCCATCTCAGCCTCCCAAGGAGCTGGGACTACAGATGTGTGCTGGCTAATTTTCTGATTTTTTTGTAGACGAGGTCTTGCTACGTTACCCAGGCTAGTCTCAAGCTGCTGGGCTCAAGTGATCCTCCTGCCTCCACCTTCCAAAGTTCTAGGATTACAGGCATGAGCCACCATGCCTGGCTTGTCCTTAACCTTTTTAAAATGTGTGGTTCAGTGGAGTTAAGTACATTTACATTGTTGTGCAACCAGTCTTCAGAAATCTTTTTATCTTGCAAAACTGAAACTCTGTATTCATTAAACATGAATCTCTGATCTCCCTCTCCCCAGACTCCCTGTGTTCTGTCTGTATTTTTTAAAAATTTTATTTTAAAGATGTAGGGTACAATTCAGGGTTAGGTATACAAATGTTCATTGTTGATGAGGTGTGTACCTCCTCCCCGGCAGTTTCCCATTATTGCCAATTCCTTTCTTATAGTATTATGATAATTGCTCAAAGTCCGCTTATGAGTGAGAACATGTGGTACTCAGTTCTTTGTTTCTGTGATAGATCAGTCAGTATTATAGACTCTAAGCCATCCAAGTTGCTGTGAAGTTTGTCTGTGTTTTTATTTTATTTTATGTTTTACCCTGAAGCTTCAGCTCAACAGACTTTCTATCTTTATGAGTTTGACTACTTTAGGTACTCATATAGTGAAATAATATGATATTTTTCTTTTTGTGACTGCCTTATTTCACTTAGCATAATGTCCTCAAGGTTCATTCATGTTGTAGCATGTGTCCGAATTTCCTTCCTTTTAAAGGCTAGCTCATACATTGTGTGTGTATGCCACATTTTGTTCATCCATTCATCTTTTATTAGACACTTGCATTTCTTATACCTTTTGGCTATTTTAAATAGTGCTACTATGAAGATGTGTATAATTACCTCTTGAAGACTCTGCTTTCAATACTTCTGGGCATATACCCAGAAGTAAAATTGCTGACTCATAGACTCAATTATTTAGTTTTTTGAGGACATGCTTCCTTTTTTTTTTTTTTTGAGCTGAAGACTTACTCTGTCACTCAGGCTGGAGTGCAGTAGCACACTCACGGCCACCCCAGTGTCGACCTGCTGGGCTCTGGCGATCCTTCTGCCTCAACCTTCCAAGTAGCCGGAACTACAGGCATGCGCTACTATGCCCAGCTAATTTTTTATTTATTGTAGAGACCAGGTCTTGCCAAGTTGCCTCGGTTGGTCTCAAACACGCGGGCTCAGGCAATCCACTTGCCTTGGCCTCCCAAAGTGCTGGGATTACAGACTGAGCCACCAAGTCCGGCCTTCATTTTCAAATTAATCGATCCAATGCATTCATTAAGCTCCTGAACTGGTGAACATTCTTAACATAGGGGAGCTTAGTTCAGTGGCCTGGCCAACCCAGAAGTAAGTCCAACCCAGCAGGCAACTGCGAGGAAGTGATGACCCTGGCACAGAGGGTGTGGCTGGTACATTTCTAATAATGTTGCCTGGGCAAGGCGTAGCAGGGACACAGGGGAGGAGAAAGAGAAGAGCTTTGCAGGAGGAAGCCAAGCCTTTTAAAACATCTGTTCCTCCTGTGGGAAAGTGATATCACATATTCTAGCTGCATATGGTCCCTCGCAGGACACTGTACTTTGGCTACAAAGGAGCATCTTCGACCTGAAGGTGGAGGCTTCACAGTGGCATGGGACAGGGAGGAACAGGGCAATGGGAGCCTGCTTCTGGCGCCTGCCCTCTCCGTGTTCTGGGTGGCATGTAGAGCGACTGACACAGCTGCTCTCTGACTGGATTCTACGTGGTGCCTGTGCCTGCCCTTGGGGCCACTTTCACTCTGGAAAGCTTCTCCAGGTCTTTGCTTCTGCCCATTGCCTTTGCGCTGCCTACAAGATAAAGGTCATACTTCTTAGCTTGGCATTCAAGGCTCCCCATGATGATCTCCAAGCCTTTTTCCCAATGTCTGCTCTGGCCATGGCCCCTGGCACCTCCCCACTATGTTTCCTGACTGCACTTTTGACCCTATTCCTGACATTATGCCCACTGGGTCTACCGGCAATGGCCCTCATGCCTAAGAGGCGCTCTTCCAGGCTACGTGATCTTTGGCAAGTTTTTCTTGGTGCCTCAGTTTTCTCATATGTAAAAAGGACAGAACGTAGGAAACCTTGTTAGAAGCTGGGGCTACTTTATTACCAATCTTGGGGAACTGGGCAAGATGGGGTTGAGCCAATGGCCACATGGCCTTCTGGTTACCCTGACCCAATGCCACCTGATCCCAAGCCTCTCTGTGACATCATGCGCCCTGGCCCCTGCCTCCTGCCCCCAGCTTCTAGCATTTATGCTCAGAGAAGGCCCAGAGTGTTGCACAACGTTTGGCCTCAGACAAACCTGGTTTAAAACTCATCTCCACCCTTTCACAGGTGAGGTGACCTTGTGACGACCAATGAGTTAACATTTGCAAAGTGCCCGATGGGTAGGTGTCCTGTGACTATTAATTTCCTCCCTTCTTCCCTCCTTCCATCCCCAGTGTGGTTCTGCCTTCAGTTCTGACATGTCAACCCAGCAGAGAGACAGGGAGAGTAGATTCTGCAGCCAGTTTGCTGGGGTCAGCTTCACCATTCATGGACTGTGTGAACTTGGGCAAGCCACTGAACTCCCTGAGCTTTAAATTTCTCATCTGCACAACGGAGCTGATGAAGTGTTACCCCTAAGGCTGTTGTGAGGAGCTGGCGAGAGACTACAGCACAGTGCCTGACATGTAATAAACACTCAGGCGAAGCTTAGCTACTGTTAGTGTTCTTTCTTGCCCAGCTCTGTGGATCCTGTTTTCCAAAGAAGGCTGTAATAGCAGCTCCCATCCCATGTGCTCTTCTCACAAGGTAACCTTGACACTCTCCCATCAGGAGGTGAGCCTATGTTCCTTACCCTAGGAGGCGAACAGATCTTTGCAACTGCCTTGACCAGCAGAGTATGGTACAAGGGATGCATTGTGACTTCCTTGGTGAGGCCATGGAAGGCAACATAGCTTTGTCTGGCTTTCTCTTCAGGAACCCAGGCACCACACTGCGAGGAAGCCCAGGTGGCCAGGAGTGACCATATGAAGGTGTTCTGGGTGACAGCCAGCCTCACCCATCAGAAATGTCTGGGAGTGGGCCTTCCCATGATCCCAGCCTCCAACCCCTGCCTGACTACACCGTCATGAGATCCTGAGAACTGCCCAGGTGAACCCAATCAATTCCCAGACCTGTGAGAGGTCTTGATCATGGTAATAATATGAATAAAAAATTTCTGTGAGCACTCTTAAAAGAAAACAGCCAAGTTTCCCCCTATTAATCAGTGACCTCAGCATGACATCAATAATAAAACAAGCAAGATGTGAGAAGGGGGTGGTTGGTAGCCAATGATAAATGCCATGGAGGACTTAGGGTGAGAACAGTCATCCCTGGGCCTGTCATGGATCAGCTGTGGCTCTGAGGAGGCCCTCAGCTTCGAACCTAAGCTCAGCACAGAGGCAGCAGGAGGTGGGTGCATGTGTGAGCCTGAGAGTCAGATCTAGGTGGACTCCGCTTCTAGCACTCACTAGTCGTGTGGCTTTGGACAATTTCCTTTTCTGTTCTGGACCTCAGTGGAGCCACATGTACTACCCAGGGGCTGGGCTTGATTGCAGAGATGCTTTAGTCACACACAGGGCTGCGATTGTGAGACAGATACAGCCAGAGAGGCCCTCGGCTGTCTCCTGCTGCCAGGTGAAGATGGTTAGGTCGGGAACCTCCTCAGGAACATGAGATACAGGCTTGCTCACCCCACTTCCACCATCTTCAAGGTCTTCTCTGGCGGCCCTCATCACCTTGCATTTCTCAGTTTCACCTCACTGATACCTCTCATTGCCACAATACTGTCCTATCATCTCCCCTCATGTTCCACTGTCACCCTCATCCTTCTAGCCATCCCCATAGATTGCCACTGTTTCCCCCAACTCACTTAAAGACTCTTCTGCAACTGTCATCAGAGCCTAACCTCTTGCAGTCACCCACAATCTTAATGTAAATTCAAGTCACATGTCAGTATCCATTCCCTTCACCCCTGTAACCCCTAACTGCCCTATGCCTTCAGGGCACACTTACACCCTCCACTATCATTCCTGAAGTCGCCCAGGCTTCCCCTACATTCTGTGGTCACCTAGACAATGGTGGATACTTCCCCTGTCTCCTTATTGTCCCCCACACCCCAACCAATACCTGCCATAAAATGACTGAGTCCTGTTCTCTGCCTGGGTCTCAGCTATGTGTTCTCATAGAAACTGCCTGATACTGTAGAGTTGTTAGTATGATCTCTGCTTTATGCATGAGGGACTTGGAGCCCAGGAAAGCTAACTAACCTGCTTGGGGTTTCACATGACCAAGGACTTCAGTAAGCATTTCTTGGATAGATGAATAGATGGGTAGATGAATGGATGGAGAGATGAATGGATGGAGAGATGAATTGCTGAATAGATAGATGATGATGGGTGGAGGAGTAGATGGATGAATGAATGAACAGATGAATATATGGGTGGATGTATTGATGGTGGATGAATAAATGGATGGATGGTGGATCTCTGGATGGGAAGATGGATGGATCGATGAATATATGGATGGATGGATGGATGGATGGATGGATGGAT